>NW_007377584.1:0-99714 GCF_000475195.1 Diaphorina citri
TTTTCGATATTTTGTCGTTTTGTTCGAATCAACCTACAAGTCTTGTAAGTTGTTGCATGTTTTACAAACAGAAATCCCACATAAATATTAATGAATTTTTTATGCTGGTACTTAGTAGCTTTCTAGATAAATAAAAAGTAAAATGAAACTTTGCGCTTACGAGTCATAAGTCAATTATTTTCAAATTCGTGTGAAAATAGCCCAGAATATTATTGCCAATTTATATTTTCACCATAGTGTACTTTTTAACATGAAAATTGTGGCTTGAAGCCTTAAAATATACATAGATCTGTAGAATATTCTGTAAAGGTACTAAATTAACATAATTATTAACTATTCAATGTGTGATTTAAGTTTATATTTTATTTTTTATTGGATGTTGTTATTTAGATAATCATGAAACGATGAGTTTAATAACTCGATTTTTCAAAGAAAAATAAAAATCGCGTATTTTGAATATTGCGTTTTGTACTATTATTATATTATTCTTTAAGTTTGTGCTTTTTTTACCAAAAATATCGTTTTTCCAATGTCGGATTCCGCTTTCATTGGCACTACTATCATCCACCTCATCTCGACCCAGATATTTTCCATTTCTTCTGATGTTTTCTTCTTCAGATTCACCGTACGAGGAGTATCCTGCTCTGCCATTCAAATGTCTGGTAGATTTTGAATCCGGTCTCTGAGGAAAAAGTAGAAAAAAATCTAATTAGAATAAATTTTAACATCGCAAGTATGAGATTATACATAAGTACCACAATCAAATCAACACTCGAGTAAGGTTATGCTAATAAACCTAATAGACTTGGCTAGATGGATTATGACGTTTATTTAAAAGGAATGCTTGCTAAACCAAGTCGTTATTACCAAAAATATTATTTCCAAAATAAGAGTCAATTCTTTAAATTGTTTGTTGAAAAATGTTAAACTTAATGTGTAGATGTTTTTTTTTTTACTTTTAGGGGATTTTAGGTGGTTAAAATAAGTAGATTTGGTCTTTTTCCGAACATAGGTCATTAGTGTCAACGCTAGATGTCTCCCCTCCATCTTATAGGAACCTTATCCGCTCGTTCCTGATATAATTCATTGATATTAATGATTTTTCATTATTTCCTTTGCGGATAGGTTGAAGAAATTAATATGGTAGCATCTGATTTAGATTCTAGGATTCCTGTACCACCTCTAAGATCATTTGGTCATTGCTCTCAGTCCCTTTTTAGGAGATATTTATCAATCCCTTTCAATCATAAGAGTAGTATTTTGCACTAACTTGTACTTGCAGGTTTTATATAATTTTCGTCATCAATAACGTAGTTATTACAGTGTGTCAAAAGATGGTTGAAATAATGATTGGTCATTGGTCTCAGTCCCTTTTTAGGAGATATTTAACAATCCCTTTCAATCATAAGAGTAGTATTTTGCACTAACTCGTACTTGCAGGTTTTATATAATTTTCGTCATCAATAACGTAGTTATTACAGTGTGTCAAAAGATGGTTGAAATAATGAGAAGTAAGGACAAAGGCTATAATAATTATGTAGGTTTATAAAATAATAATATTATAATGCCAAAAAGAAAAAAATAATGGAAATATAAGTACATAGACACTCTAGAAGTGGTAGAATAACCACATGAGTTCAAAAATTGCAAAATATTTACTTCTGAATGATCCATTTTCAAAATTCAAAGGCTGATATGTAGTACTTAATTAACAAGCAATGATGTACTCGTAGTTTATGAATTGACTCATAAAAAAATTACTTATTTGTGTTATTATATAATGTTTATGTTTCAATGTTGTTTTATAAAATAAATAAAAAAAAACTACTGTTATGTTACAATGTACATAGTGTTTGACAAAGTTGATGTTGTATCATAGTAATAGAAAGAATTATTCTGTGATTTAGTATGAGATTATACATAAGTACCACAATCAAATCAACACTCGTGTAAGGTTATGCTAATAAACCTAATAGACTTGGCTAGATGGATTATGACGTTTATTTAAAAGGAATGCTTGCTAAACCAAGTCGTTATCTCGAAGATAACAAATTTATGTCTTGAATACATAAGTACCTATTTAGCCCTATTCCTTGAAACAATATGGATAGTATTATCAGTTGTTTAACGACGAAATACTAAGAATATAATGACGGTGTTTACTTATGAAATTGAAAACAACATCCTATTACCTAGGTATTAATAAATACTTTTATAATAAAATGGTATTTAAAGTAAAATACATTAAAAACACTTAACCAACACATGGAAAAAGCTATAAAATATAGTTTCAGTGAGACTGTTTTAAAATACGCAGTCCAGAATTACAGAAAGTTGTAATAAGACGAGTTCTTTTGCGTGCAATATTAGATATCCAATAACATGACAGGATTAAAGCAGGAAATATTTAAAATTTCTGTTGAAAAAGCACAAAATAAAAATACTGAAAGCACATCAATCTCAATTAAGAATAACCTTGTCAAATTATGTGTCATTTTTTTTGTGAGTTAAGTCTTCGTCTTGTGAGAATAAGGCTGTAATTCGTCATAGAGCTAAGCTTCATAACTTCCAAAGAGAAAATAGGCAAAATAAAAATACTGAAAGCACATCAATCTCAATTAAGAATAACCTTGTCAAATTATGTGTCATTTTTTTTTGTGGGTTAAGTCTTCGTCTTGTGAGAATAAGGCTATAATTCGTCATAGAGCTAAGCTTCATAACTTCCAAAGAGAAAATAGAATCCATTGATGGATTTAGTAGACATTTATAGCGTTTTAAAAAGGTTAGCGATCGATAAAGGGTATTCTTGCATTTCTTGGTTATCATGTAGGTATCTACCTATAGTCGTGAAAGAATGAACGTTTCATATTAGACAAAATGTTTTATACGTGAGTTAAGTCTTCGTCTTGTGAGAATAAGGCTGTAATTCGTCATAGAGCTAAGCTTCATAACTTCCAAAGAGATAATAGAATCCATTGATGGATTTAGTAGACATTTATAGCGTTTTAAAAAGGTTAGCGATGGATAAAGAGTATTCTTGCATTTCTTGGTTATCATGTAGGTATCTACCTATAGTCGTGAAAGAACGAACGTTTCATATTAGACAAAATGTTTTATACAATTACATAATACAAATATTCCAAGAACTTTGATGTAGTCTAAAAAT
The DNA here is from genome assembly GCF_000475195.1 of Diaphorina citri. Classification (NCBI taxonomy): domain Eukaryota; kingdom Metazoa; phylum Arthropoda; class Insecta; order Hemiptera; family Psyllidae; genus Diaphorina; species Diaphorina citri. Next base: position 3,167 of record NW_007377584.1, read on the forward strand.
GGCAAAGAAACATGCTTTTTTTTATCATGAAATTAAATTCCACAGATACGTCAGTAAACAAAGGACCATTTCTAAAAATAAAATTCAGACATCCGATGAAAACATACAAATCAATCAATAAAAAAAGTAAACCAGTTTACTAAATATCATGATGTCATCAATACGAACTTGTAGCAAGTGACGAGTTTAATTTTGAGCTCTATGATCATAACAAAACTGTGCGAGACAAAGATGTAATAAAGAAAACACTGGTGGACTTGAGGAATACCTTATATGGCAACGCTTGGCTTTGAGGCTTTAAGCAAAGTTCGTATTACCTAAGTGATTTTACCTTCCTTGCGACAAGTAGAGAAAATATTTGTCTTTCAAATACTTGGACTTGTGAGTAGGTAAGTAAAATGTTTTTTTTTTTTTTTTTTTTTTCTTCGACAAATCATAGTTATAGGTGCTTGTACAAACGAGATACCTAGAACTTTTAAGCAATATGAAATTCTCCCTTGAATGACCTTAACTTCCATGACGTCTCTTCCTATATGGCTAGGAAGTACGGAAGCTAGGTACTCAACCTAGTTATTATTGTAAAGCATTCACAGAATTGAAATACTCACATGCTACGTAAAATAGACCATGATTTAGAATTTAGATTACTATCAAACGTAACTAGTAATGTAATGTTATCATGTGATGAGAATGAAACTTTGGATATAAATATCATATTTAAGTTAAAGATGGATATTCAAGAATTACCTTGCTCTCAACAGGAGGTATCATGTAAACATTGTAAACCCTGTTTTAAATTTCATAAAATAAATAGCAAATCGTTTCCTATAATAATAACATTATTAGAGATATACGTGCCTACTATAAAGATGTAAAACAGTTCTGGGCCATAAATCATGCAAAATTAGCGTGAGCATAATTTTTGGATAAAGTTTAGCACTAGGTACTTTCTTACTTTTTCAACATTGCAATGCGAATTTGAAATATAGGTTGGTTGATTTAGTCGAACTAGGTTGATTTGTACTAACTACTAACCTACGTACTTTATAATCTGTCGGTATCAGTAATCCAATTAAAGCCCATAATAATATATCTAATGGCCAGACTTTGAAAAAAAAAATAATAATAGTAAAGGTAATGAAAATGGATTTATTAAAACAAAACGCACGTTTGAATTATTTTAAAATTCTCTCAGTTGTTTACCAAAGAAAACTAGTGAAACTAGCTTCTAAGAATCTAAGGTAATATAGGTAAGTCATGCATTTATTTACGTGCCTATGATTAAAACTTAATTCAAACAGACTTTAATTGCATTTCTGCATTAGTTGTGGACTTGTGGTTGTATGGTTTTCCGTTATAAACACTTGAAACTGCTATCAGGCAGAATTTTTAGGATTTGATTTGCAATACGAGTTGTAGGTCATGCTGGTAGGTATAATGTAAAACATAATTACGTTTTATGAAGCTGATGACAAGCCATATTTTGGTAAAATACTGATAGCAGAAAAATACGAGCTCTTGTTACATAGGTAGTTTAATACGCAGGCAGAAGGCTGTCATAATTCTTAAAATAATTCCAAATTATGTATTTAGTAGTTTTAGTAGATATTAGGTTTAGCTCTACACAATTATGTCAATCTAATCCAAAGCAAAATATATAAAGTTCTGAACCTATTGCCTATTCATGACTGGAGCGTCTGGAGCTCTCCTTGTTGAACTGTTGATCAATTTACTTTCGTTATTTACCTAATACTATTCAACCCATAGGAGTATTTTTGAAGAAGTAAATGGAATCTGTGAAAGGTTCACTACAAATTTGAATAGGTACCTACTTCAGGTTGGAAGAATATGAAAATAATTTGACTCGTTGAATGAAGGACATAAATGAATTCATTTATGATTTCAACACAATTAGTCAAGAAGATAGGGTAAGAGAACAAGGTCTAGGTCACATTATTTATAGTTAGTAGAATAGACTCAATATCCTGCCGATTTTTCCCTTTTTAGAAATTCAATTTCCCAAGTGAGAAATACAACAACAACAACATTTTAATTGTGCTAAGCATAAATTCTCGTCAGAAATGTCATTCCCCACTTAATACAACTACGACTGTATAACGTGACTTGGACTCGAACCACCAACCTCCAGATGTAGAGTCCACCATGCTAAAAACCAAACCACAGCTAGGGTAGCTGAGCTTTTTTTTTCACTTACTGAGAATATTCTAATGACAAAAGATAAATAAAAATAAATTATCAATATTATTGTTATAATGTTTTTCCCCTCTCATGGCATTGGCACCGAACCACAGCTGGGGTAGCTGAGCTTTTTTTTTATTTACTGAGAATATTCTAATGACAAAAGATAAATAAAAATAAATTATCAATATTATTGTTATAATGTTTTTCCCCTCTCATGGCATTGGTCGAAGAAAAAGGAACTTGAGTTTCTTCTTCCTCATTATGCATCCAAAATTGCTAAAGTTCCACGTTTCCTGGTGTTATGCCTTATTATCTCTTCAGGCAGATTATTAAAGGTCGAAATTGATGGTGCAACTAGAAGTCAACTCAAAGTGGTTTCGCCAGTGACCAAGAAAGTGGTAGGTACTTGTGTTCATACGTGTAACTCTCATACACCGTATTTGGATTATCTATAGTCATAATTTCTCAAGTATGTACAAATTTGTTAATTTTACGACATAAATCCACTAATAAAACGTAGAGACTTCTATGTTCATCTAGTCGTATTAGTAGATCTTGGTTTGTAAACAAGAAATACATTGGGTCAAAGATTGGAACATAGAAATATATATCACTTGTAATAAAGTACATAAAAGGCAATAACATTGATCGGAGAAGGTTATCTTCTTCAAGCTATGAATACTCAATGTAGCAAGCGAACCAGTCTGTAACAAGTCTACCATGCTCAGAGCTTTATGTTATGTGCTAGGCAGTGGATAATGCTTTTCGTTCTGCTGAGGCCATAGGGTATTCAACAAGAAGTAAGCTTTGTGATGATGCATTGATGTAAATATTCAATCTATTCGCGAATACTATTATTGATATAACTGGTGCGAATAAAAAAGCACCTGTTAAAACTAAAAGAGAAATACGAGTAGATTGGTTATGGTTATTGGAGTAGAATCAAGAGTGAAAACTCTCACTGATATACGTAAAGATGTATATTTCAATCTCAGCGTGTGAAACAATCTCATATATTATGATTATATTATCTCAATAATTCTAATTGATAAAGCACACCACGTAGATAGTATTTAAATTAAAAAGTTCATTACTCTTGTGTATGTGCCCAACAAATTTAATAGATTTATACGTTTCATGTTGCCCAATGATCATTATACTTGTTTCAATAGAGAATAGATTACGCACAATTCTAATTGATAAAGCACACCACGTAGTATTTAAATTAAAAAGTTCATTACTCTTGTGTGAGTATGTGCCCAACAAATTTAATAGATTTATACGTTTCATGTTGCCCAATGATCATTATACTTGTTTCAATAGAGAATAGATTACGCACAGCCTAGACAATGTTCTCTAAAGTGTGTCCCAGAATCGATGATCTCCAAGTATTTAGCTGAATTTCAGGTTAGCAATCATGTTAACCCTTACAGTTATTATGAATTATTTATAGGCTATTATACTCAGGGATTCACCTGAGGACAAAATATCCAAGGATTCAGTTGACAATTTACAGAAAATTCACCGGACATCCCAACCTGTAAGATGGAAATATTTACCCATACCCGAAGTTTGGTCCACACTTTATTTGCCTTAAATCTACGTCACAAGACCAGTTGAGGACAATTAATTATACATGAATTCAAAGTACCCGAAGTTTGGTCCACACTTTATTTGCCTTAAATCTACGTCACAAGACCAGTTGAGGACAATTAATTATACATGAATTCAAAGTTATAGACGTAATTAGACAAATCGTGAGTAAAATATCTCTCCTCACGAATCGTGACGCTGGTTTCAAATGAGTTCTGGCATACGCAAAACTCAATTGGTTATTTCTATCCATTCATTGCAATCTTGGTTTGCGTTTGCAACATTTCTTACTTCTTCATCATCTTTTTCTTTCATTTTTATCGTAATGAGATGAGCTTCATGACAGAAATCACACCCTAATTGCCCTCATGATGTGTTTTAACATCGTTATCACAACAATGAATCATCTTTTTCTTTCATTTTTATCGTAATGAGATGAGCTTCATGACAGAAATCACACCCTAATTGCCCTCATGATGTGTTTTAACATCGTTATCACAACAATGAAATATTTCTTCTACAACTACATCATTAGTGCCATTGATATACTTCTTAGACACTTTGCATTTCCACTCGTACCTAGTTGTTAGTGAGATATAGGTATAAATATAGACTATATCACTTGGTAATGAAATGTTGACAATAAAGAATGTGTTTCCTTTTGGATTGGCCAATCTCTGCCTTTATTCTTCCTCATGAGTCATGCAGATGGAGCAATGGATTGACCATAACATGAGTATGTTAATGAACCAAGTGTACAGTTGAGTCCGGATGGCGCGAAATTTCAGATAGTTATTATTGTTTAGATATTGTAATATGCAGATATGCACCTATCTAAGTACATAGGTATGAAAAAATGCAATACCTAGAAGAGAAAATTGCTCACTTTAAACTTTTAAACGTTTCCATTTTTGATAAAAATTGCCTTTTGCATAGGTCATGCATTCTACGATTCTCTTTATTCTTAGCTTTGCTATCTAAAGTCAATTCTCTTAGCAAAACCAAGAATTAATAATTTTGAAAAGCGGTAACTAGCCATAAAAAGCCAAGAGTATTAAATAATGCCTATAGGGACACATGCATTCTGGACATAAACTAAGAAGGAAGAAAAAATAGTAAGAAAATGTCTGAAACAAAGGAACAAAAGTAACTGTTGAAACTTCGTCATCATAAAAAGAAAATATTAGTATGTTAATGAACCAAGTGTACAGTTGAGTCCGGATGGCGCGAAATTTCAGATAGTTATTATTGTTTGTAATATGCACCTATCTAAGTACATAGGTATGAAAAAACGCAATACCTAGAAGAGAAAATTGCTCACTTTAAACTTTTAAACGTTTCCATTTTTGATAAAATTGCCTTTTGCATAGGTCATGCATTCTACGATTCTCTTTATTCTTAGCTTTGCTATCTAAAGTCAATTCTCTTAGCAAAACCAAGAATTAATAATTTTGAAAAGCGGTAACTAGCCATATAAAGCCAAGAGTATTAAATAATGCCTATAGGGACACATGCATTCTGAATTTAAACTAAGAAGGAAGAAAAAATAATAAGAAAATGTCTGAAACAAAGGAACAAAAGTAACTGTTGAAACTTCGTCATCATAAAAAGAAGAAAAAAATCACCATAAAATTGACCAATTGCGAAAGTAAAAGTAACTTCAAGCTCGTCCAAGTTAGTAGTTCAAGCTACATGTAAGAAAAGTTGCATGCTGGTGGTATTAAACACAATTAATAGGGACACAATAAATAGGTTGAAAGACATGCATCTGGACATCAACTAAGAAGGAAGAAAAAATAGTAAGAAAATGTCTGAAACAAAGGAACAAAAGTAACTGTTGAAACTTCGTCATCATAAAAAGAAAAAAAATCACTTCAAAATTGACCAATTGCGAAAGTAAAAGTAACTTCAAGCTCGTCCAAGTTAGTAGTTCAAGCTACATGTAAGAAAAGTTGCATGCTGGTAATCACCATAAAATCGACCAATTGCGAAAGTAAAAGTAACTTCAAGCTCGTCCAAGTTAGTAGTTCAAGCTACATGTAAGAAAAGTTGCATGCTAGTATTTCCTTAGTTGGTTAATGTACTCGGACTACTTTATTTATTTCCTTTGGGCGTTCATAAGTCACAAAGCGAAATACTTTGTTCGAAACTACAAATTTTCTCGAACAAAGTGTATTGTTTTCCATGACTCGAGTTTTTCTTAACAGGGTGTACCTGTACATTTGTACAATAAAAGTCCTTACCGGATGTAACTAATTTGTAAACCTGTACATATCTCTATAACTTGAGTTGTGAAATGGAAATTTAAACAATTTAAAATCTTTCTTTCGTCTTTCACAGAAAATTACTATTTTGTGGTTACAGTAACAATGCGACCTTTGTTTGGATTTATTTTTGCCATACGAGTATAAAGATGTAAAACAGTTCTGGGCCATAAATCATGCAAAATTAGCGTGAGCATAATTTTTGGATAAAGTTTAGAACTAGGTACTTTCTTACTTTTTCAACATTGCAATGCGAATTTGAAATATAGGTTGGTTGATTTAGTATTTTAGTCGAACTAGGTTGATTTAGACTAACTACTAACCTACGTACTTTATAATCTGTCGGTATCAGTAATCCAATTAAAGCCCATAATAATATATCTAATGGCCAGACTTTGAAAAAAAAAATAATAATAGTAAAGGTAATGAAAATGGATTTATTAAAACAAAACGCACGTTTGAATTATTTTAAAATTCTCTCAGTTGTTTACCAAAGAAAACTAGTGAAACTAGCTTCTAAGAATCTAAGGTAATATAGGTAAGTCATGCATTTATTTACGTGCCTATGATTAAAACTTAATTCAAACAGACTTTAATTGCATTTCTGCATTAGTTGTGGAAAAGGTAATGAAAATGGATTTATTTAAACAAAACGCACGTTTCAATTATTTTAAAATTCTCTCAGTTGTTTACCAAAGAAAACTAGTGAAACTAGCTTCTAAGAATCTAAGGTAATATATAGGTAAGTCATGCATTTATTTACGTGCCTATGATTAAAACTTAATTCAAACAGACTTTAATTGCATTTCTGCATTAGTTGTGGACTTGTGGTTGTATGGTTTTCCGTTATAAACACTTGAAACTGCTATCAGGCAGAATTTTTAGGATTTGATTTGCAATATGAGTTGTAGGTCATGCTGGTATAATGTAAAACATAATTACGTTTTATGAAGCTGATGACAAGCCATATTTTGGTAAAATACTGATAGCAGAAAAATACGAGCTCTTCATGCTGGTAGGTATAATGTAAAACATAATTACGTTTTATGAAGCTGATGACAAGCCATATTTTGGTAAAATACTGATAGCAGAAAAATACGAGCTCTACTTGTAGGTCATGCTGGTATAATGTAAAACATAATTACGTTTTATGAAGCTGATGACAAGCCATATTTTGGTAAAATGCTGATAGCAGAAAAATACGAGCTCTTGTTACATAGGTAGTTTAATACGCAGGCAGAAAGCTGTCATAATTCTTAAAATAATTCCAAATTATGTATTTAGTAGTTTTAGTAGATATTAGGTTTAGCTCTACACAATTATGTCAATCTAGACTGAGTTTAATCTGTTGGTCGCCTCCGCTTAGGTTACTTGGGCGTACTAGAAGTAGTTTTGTTATAAATTCTTGATGAGGTCGTATATGGTAGGGCAAGAGATCCAAGCTCCGTGGTACTGAGAGCTGAGAGCATGTGGGGGAATTCAGCAAGAATATGTTGTGGGTGTCGAGGAAATGTAGGAGATAGGAGAACTCTGTATACCATTTCGTGTTGGTTTAATAATATTCATCGCCTTGAAACCGAGTGGGATACAATTTTATTGTAGTAGGATGTAACTAATATGTAAAGCTGTATCTCTATAACTTGAGTTGTGAAATGGAAATTTAAACAATATAAAATCTTTCTTTCGTCTTTCACAGAAAATTACTATTTTGTGGTTACAGTAACAATGCGACCTTTGTTTGGATTTATTTTTGCCATAAAAAGTTGTTAGTGGATGTGCCAAAAGTACAAAATTTTCCGATTCAGTTGAGAGAGAGAGAGAGAGAGAGAGAGAGAGAGACGAGAGAGAGAGACGAGAGATTAAGTATTAGTGGATGTGCCAAAATACATTTTTCTTAATTAACTTTAGAATATGCAAAATTTGAGATTCTACACAATGTCATCAATAAAATCATACATCTTAAATAAAAAGAATGTACCTGTAGCAAGCAGAATTTTAGTATCACAAAATTTAATGTTCCCTTTTACAATTTATAGGCAAAAGGCAGATAATGTTAATAGCAGGCTAACATGTTTCCTTATCAGATAATAATTACACCAACGTATAATATGAAGTACGAACACCACATCATATTAGTAGATGTGCCAAAATACATTTTTCCTAATTAACTTTAGAATGGTATGCATAATTTAAGATTCTACACAAGGTCATCAATAAAATCATACATCCTAAATAAAAAGAATGTACTTTTAGCAAGCAGAATTTTAGTATCACAAAATTTAGTGTTCCCTTTTAAAATTTATAGGCAAGAGGCAGATAATGTTAATAGCAGGCTAACATGTTTCCTTATCAGATAATAATTACACCAACGTATAATATGAAGTACGAACACCACTTCATTCTAAATGTCAGTGACAATTTAATTCGTCCAGTTTTCATACCTAGTTAATGATTGAGAAAATTGATCTAGTTCTGCATGATTATGATTGATCTTGATTTAGAATTTTAAGCCTTCAGCTGTTAGTAATTTAGTACCTAGGTACATTTTATTTTAGGATAGGTAGTAGGTACAATAGAGAGTGGATAAAATTTAAGATTTGCTGTCAGGCTGACATATGTTTCCTTGTTTCATGGGTTGGTCACTGGATTGCTGCAAAGTACCTTACTGTATACAGATAGATAGCAGAGTAAAAATAGACATTGTATGCACCATAGCCCTCGACATAGAAACCTTAGTTAATTAGCACTTAATCTGGAAGTATGATAGAGAATGTTAAGATCTGCAAATAATTCCCTTATCGAATATTGAAATTTCATTTAATAAGTTTCAATTTAATGTTTATTCGCGAACATTTGATGTTAAAAATATAATAAACCCATCCGTAAAAGCAGCTGCTTGTGCCATGGGTGGGAAAACAATATTGAGTCGTAAAAAATTGACCAATTTGAAAAAGAGATAAAATCCAACCACCGTCCTGAGCACCCTGTAACTCATTGTTCTACGATTTCCACGATTTTGTATTGAACAGTTGTGTAATAAAAAGAAGTCATTTGCTGTACAAAGTCTATGCCTCGGTATAGAAATAAGAAAGTTGAGTGGTCTATTGTTAACTTGCGGGCTTTGTTCAGAAAACTAGCCAGGTTGTTCCAAGAAGAAAAACTAACAAAACGTTGATATTATTGGAAATATTGTGATGAGATCATTATCAGTGTGTTTACTGATGAAGTAGGTATTTGATGATATACGATGCCGATGCCGACATGGATAAAACGCTTCAGGCAATAGTGAGGTACCGCGGTATGAGGTAAAACATTGCATCTTTAAATGTCACTATGCCATTTTCAAAGAAAACATCCCGGCGGATTTTTCCAAAGATTTTACAGAGGAAAACCTTCTTTGTGAAATAACTATCGCGCATCAAGCCTGGGGTGCGCGAACGCCAAGAATGTCACTATGCCATTTTCAAAGAAAACGTTCCGGCGGATTTTTCCAAAGATTTTACAGAGGAAAACCTTCTTTGTGAAATAACTATCGCGCATCAAGCCTGGGGTGCGCGAACGCCAACATATCGAATTGACCATTGATAGCAATGTGGTTGAATTGTTCACCTGGTAATTCTGATGAGAGCATGTCTTCAGCGCCTGCCAAGGTATGTAAATAGGTAGATCCTGATTTCTTTGAGAACTTGACTTCGAATAGCACTCGAATTGGGTGGTAGAAGATATATGACTTAACCAGTCAAGTGAGTATTGACTTTGCCTAGTGGTATGGTTTGTTTATTTGAAAGTTTCTATTTAGGTTTGAAAGTTTGTGTATAGGTTTGGAATGATCTTGATTTTCATAGTTCCTTCTAGCCACTTTCATCAACCACCTGACCCTTTTACCATGTATAGCCTTAACCTCTGCTCTACTGAATGGACTGTCATTACTATGCAAAACATAAACATTAGATATTGTGTCATTCCTGTTCTGCCCTCACATGATGTCATATGTATAGGCGTACCAGGAGTGTTTTTCTTCACTAAACAAGAGTTCCTACGAGTAATTCGCAGTTATTACTTTATATGATTTGATCGTAGGCGGGGAAACGCAAGAAAAAGGAGATTTACTCAACAGAAAGAAGCTCGAGAAGATGATGTAGGAAATTTTGAACTCCAATCTAAACCTTATGAATATGGAAAGATATACTTGGGACTTTCTGGGGTGGACTGATTTTTTCTGTTCCTGACCATGAGGCCTGGAATAACCATTAAGGAAAAAATTCTACTTCTTGGAAATTAAAAATTAAATTAATCAAGGACATCTTGTGAGTAATGAATTAATGACTAAACGTTTGACCATATAGGTACTTAGGTAATTACAAAAAAATAGTTACCTATACTCATTTGAAAAAAAGGTAGATACTTGAACATCTGAAAGATTGATGTGAATCAAACTCAACTTCAAATACAATTACAAGAACCAAAACAGCGTCTCTAATAGAAACTGTAGTTGTATGACATTGTTGTTAAATTCTCTCTGAAAAAGTTTGTACGATAATCTCATCTCCTTAGGCCTTTTAGGGTGAACCTAAATTCAAGTTACTATGTATATTCGTAATTTACAAGTGTATAACTTTTCTTACCCGATAAACATTTTCCGAATCCGAGGATGAAGCGGTTCTCCTTGAACATCTGAAAGATTGATGTGAATCAAACTCAACTTCAAATACAATTACAAGAACCAAAACAGCTTCTCTAATAGAAACTCTAGTTGTATGACATTGTTGTTAAATTCTCTCTGAAAAAGTTTGTACGATAATCTCATCTCCTTAGGCCTTATAGGGTGAACCTAAATCATACTTGAACATCTGAAAGATTGATGTGAATCAAACTCAACTTCAAATACAATTACAATAAGAACCAAAACAGCTTCTCTAATAGAAACTGTAGTTGTATGACATTGTTGTTAAATTCTCTCTGAAAAAGTTTGTAGGATAATCTCATCTCGTTAGGCCTTATAGGGTGAACCTAAATCCAAGTTACTATGTATATTCGTAATTTACAAGTGTATAACTTTTCTTACCCGATAAACATTTGTGTTCAAAGCTTGGAAACTTCTAGAGCTTTTAAATACGAAATTAGCTATCATATTTTACAGTGGATTTTTATTATTAATAAATTTAATACTCGTACTATTATCTTGTTTACCTATTTTCATCACTAGGTATTGGCATTTTTTCAAAATTGTTACATGTTCAAAGCTTGGAAACTTCTAGAGCTTTTAAATACGAAATTAGCTATCATATTTTACAGTGGAATTTTATTATTAATAAATTTAATACTCGTACTATTATCTTGTTTACCTATTTTCATCACTAGGTATTGGCATTTTTTCAAAATTGTTACTTGTTGCTAATGTAAGGTTTGCTTCTCTAGTGGTATGTCCTTTTTTCAAAATTCGTCCCTAGCTCTAATGTTGGAACTTACTCGTAAGATGATGTCCAGTATTAATGCCACTTGAAGTATTTTTACTTAGCTTATGCGAAATATAGATATCATGAAAATTTTAAAATAAAGGCGAGCTTGTACCATAAAACTAGAAATCATAAGCAGAATACGTGAGATACCTTTTTCCATCAATAAAATAAGAGCGGTACCTAGGTTCTGTATTTGTAGGTGCTCCTGAGAAATAGGTAAGATCATTCTAAATGTCAGTGACAATTTAATTCGTCAAGTTTTCATAGTTAATGATTGAGAAAATTGATCTAGTTCTGCATAATTATGATTGATCTTGATTTAGAATTTTAAGCCTTCGGCTGTTAGTAATTTAGTACCTAGGTACATTGTATTTTAGGATAGGTAGTAGGTACAATAGAGAGTGGATAAAATTTAAGATTTGCTGTCAGGCTGACATATGTTTCCTTGTTTCATGGGTTGGTCACTGGATTGCTGCAAAGTACCTTACTGTATACAGATAGATAGCAGAGTAAAAATAGACATTGTATGCACCATAGCCCTCGACATAGAAACCTTAGTTAATTAGCACTTAATCTGGAAGTATGATAGAGAATGTTAAGATCTGCAAATAATTCCCTTATCGAATATTGAAATTTTATTTAATAAGTTTCCATTTAATGTTTATTCGCGAACATTTGATGTTAAAAATATTTAAAAATAAACCCATCCGTAAAAGCAGATGCTTGTGCCATGGATGGGAAAACACTATTAAGTCGTAAGAAATTGACCAATTTGAAAAAGAGATAAAATCCAACTACCGTCTTGAGCACCCTGTAACTCATTGTTCTACGATTTCCACGATTTTGTATTGAACAGTTGTGTAATAAAAAGAAGTCATTTGCTGTACAAAGTCTATGCCTCGGTATAGAAATAAGAAAGTTGAGTGGTCTATTGTTAACTTGCGGGCTTTGTTCAGAAAACTAGCCAGGTTGTTCCAAGAAGAAAAACTAACAAAACGTTGATATTATTGGAAATATTGTGATGAGATCATTATCAGTGTGTGTTACTGATGGAGTATTTCAGTATTTGATGATATACGATGCCGATGCCGACATGGATAAAACGCTTCAGGCAATAGTGAGGTACCGCGGTATGAGGTAAAACATTGCATCTTTAAATGTCACTATGCCATTTTCAAAGAAAACATCCCGGCGGATTTTTCCAAAGATTTTACAGAGGAAAACCTTCTTTGTGAAATAACTATCGCGCATCAAGCCTGGGGTGCGCGAACGCCAACATATCGAATTGACCATTGATAGCAATGTGGTTGAATTGTTCACCTGGTAATTCTGATAAGAGCATGTCTTCAGCGCCTGCCAAGGTATGTAAATAGGTAGATCCTGATTTCTTTGAGAACTTGACTTCAAATAGCACTCGAATTGGGTGGTAGAAGATATATGACTTAACCAGTCAAGTGAGTATTGACTTTGCCTAGTGGTATGGTTTGTTTATTTGTAGTCTATTTCCAAATATTGATGACCAAAAACTACAATGGGAGACAAGAATTTCGCCATGTAATTTTCATCTTTATGTCTGAAACATAGTAAACGTAGTATTTTTTTATTTTTTCAATGAACCAAAAATTTGGACATAGATTCTTTATTGGACTAGAGGAGGGAACACACCAATGAATGACTGACTGACTATTATATTATTGTAGTCTATTTCCAAATATTGATGACCAAAAACTACAATGGGAGACAAGAATTTCGCCATGTAATTTTCAACTTTATGTCTAAAACATAGTAAACGTAGTATTTTTTATTTTTTTCAATGAACCAAAAATTTGGACATAGATTCTTTATTGGACTAGAGGAGGGAACACACCAATGAATGACTGACTGACTATTATACCTTGTAGAATGGTCATGGTTTCAACAATCATTCTACCTTAATATATTTTATCACAACTATCTACCTGTTACTGTTATGCATATATTTGAATTTTGTGAATATTCCGTGTTTGAGATTAAGATGCTGCATTTGTTTAAAGAGCAGTGGTATGGAAAATTGCCTATGAAAATCTGAGATGAACAGCAATAAAAAGTTTATCTGTTATGACAATGGCGCGAGTGCTCAGCAAAACTTTTAACTAGGTATATAAAAGACATAAGAAACATCTTAAGTGCCATTTGAATTGTATTGTTTCAACTGAAAACTTGTGAGACGTCGACAACTTGTAGAGTTCTTCATCTAACCAGAATTTCATTTTAGAGAGACTTGAACGAACGGCTGAGGTACTTGACTCAATCAGGTAAATAAATATTAAACAATATACTTTAGTATCAATCATACACATAATCTACTGTTTGCCTTTTACAATAGGTAACTGCATTTATGTCCTAAATACCTCGCTAGATAAATTGATTCTCTTTGGGCGAAGATCACTTTGATGTTCAAAGTGTAGAACTTTTGCGTTGGTTTAAGTTCTGCCTCAGGGTTCTAATTTGATTAATTGACAAGAAATGATTCTTAGGTTCAAATATATCTAATGAATCATTTAGTTATGGGTTTATTGAACTAGTATTTAACGAACTAATATTGGTAATGTAGTTTTGCAGCGAATATGATTGCCTTAGTGGCAATTAGTACATTGACAAGAGGGTAGGATTGACGCTGTCTGAGAATGCTGATGGGGGCAATATCTCTTTTGATGTTATTTGACACATTGGCAGTTTCATGTAGGATTTTCGAGCGGTTACAATCGACTTAAACCGTTGCATCCGTTTTAGTCAATCGTTTAGCGCAACGCCTTCGACGTGTTTCGGCCTTATTGAGTATCTCTAACTCTCAGATGCTGGATAACAATGTGGAACTATTATACATACTTCAAAATGGACCAACTTCAACCGTGACCTAAACTGCTAAAGAAAATCATATAGGTATTTCATATTTCTAGGGTATCTTTTTGGTGGAGACGCCTGAACACCAAGAACAATAATTTAGTTAAGCATGTACTTCTCCTCCTCCTCCTCCTCCTTCTGAAGAGAATCTCCTTGTCCTCTGAGTCACATCCTCTCTCCCTCTCTCTCTCTCTCTCTCTCTCTCTCTCTCTCTCTCTCTCTCTCTCTCTCTCTCTCTCCCTCATATTTTACAGTGGAATTTTATTATTAATAAATTTAATACTCGTACTATTATCTTGTTTACCTATTTTCATCACTAGGTATTGGCATTTTTTCAAAATTGTTACTTGTTGCTAATGTAAGGTTTGCTTCTCTAGTGGTATGTCCTTTTTTCAAAATTCGTCCCTAGCTCTAATGTTGGAACTTACTCGTAAGATGATGTCCAGTATTAATGCCACTTGAAGTATTTTTACTTAGCTTATGCGAAATATAGATATCATGAAAATTTTAAAATAAAGGCGAGCTTGTACCATAAAACTAGAAATCATAAGCAGAATACGTGAGATACCTTTTTCCATCAATAAAATAAGAGCGGTACCTAGGTTCTGTATTTGTAGGTGCTCCTGAGAAATAGGTAAGGATAGGATGCTAACAACATTAAACGATAATCATAAAAGTAAAGTACTTAGGAAGATATGGATCATTATAAAACTGTGTGAATTTAATGCTCCTACTTAAAATATTATTGCGATGAAGGAGTAAAATAAAAATAAGCTCAACCTTCTAGGGATGGTCTGGTAAATACGTCAAATTCTTTAATTTTCTATTCAGTAGGTATAGAATCATTTCAATCTTCTGTTGTCAGTAACTTGTTTATTTAATTGACTTGTATTTTAAATTAAATTCATACAATAATGATATAAAAAATAAAATGTATATTATGAATGAGACAAAATAAAAGATACGTTCCATCCCTAGTTGAGTTTTTTTTCTGAAAACTAAAACGGTAAATCTGCATATAATTTGCTCGCTTAGTATGTTTGATCTTCTTAACTTTAACCGTAACTATATTTATAATTTTACTACTCCCTCGAATCTGGGGGCATTAACAAGGGATTTAGGTGAAATCAGAAATTATCACAAAGTTATAATGACTGCTGCTAAGCTGATTCAGATGTACCTACGTAGTTTTACACTGTCAGAAGCTTTCATCATCAAAGATAAAGGACATCTGAGCTAGTGGCGAGTGCCAATCGTTTAATTGTGGTATGCAACTTCAGATCCATGTCATTGTGAGGCTCGAAAATCATTCCTGATTACTTCCAAGATCCTTAAGAGTCTATTCTTGTAATTTGAAAACCATTAAATGCTAAAGTCATGTTAAGTTTTCTTGACTTATCTTATAATAGAATAGAACAATCACATTAGGTGTAAAAACTCCTCAATCTTATTAATTTAATTTCAATAATTTGTTGAAATTTAATTTGTTAAAGCGTTACTGAACAGTTTTACCAATTAAACAAATTGTCTTGAGAAGGAGCTTGTTTGACACGAGATATGAATTGAGGTGGATTGCTTTCTTGCTAATTAGAAAACTTTCTGAATTTTCTTGCATTATAACCTTCAAACTTGGGAGTTTATTGAAAATTAATTTAATTGAATTTTCAAACTGATATCGAAGTTTTTTGCAACTCAAAGTACATTCTGTTCTACTTTTGTCGCCGGCTGTAAAAGCCATTGTTTACTGTGACCTACTTGGATGAAAATGTGTAACCAACAGAAATAACAGATAATTAAATTATGATTATTTTATAGGCACAAAAGCCTATGTTTTGTTCTACGAACGAATATGCTCTATCTAGCCTTGACTTTAAAGTTATGGTCATGATGAACTTTTTTTTCGTTTCAAGTTCAACCTGTTTGTGATTTATTGCTTCATTTTTATTACAGTTAAGCAAAAAAATGATTTGAAGGGCTATGGCACCAAACATTAAACAAGATGTTCTTCCTGTGCAAAAAAAAAAAAAAAAAATCATATCCGTAGGTTTGAAATAAATTCAGATTTTATTTTTTATGTAGGTATGTAGAACTTTTGCGTTGGTTTAAGTTCTGCCTCAGGGTTCTAATTTGATTAATTGACAAGAAATGATTCTTAGGTTCAAATATATCTAATGAATCATTTAGTTATGGGTTTATTGAACTAGTATTTAACGAACTAATATTGGTAATGTAGTTTTGCAGCGAATATGATTGCCTTAGTGGCAATTAGTACATTGACAAGAGGGTAGGATTGACGCTGTCTGAGAATGCTGATGGGGGCAATATCTCTTTTGATGTTATTTGACACATTGGCAGTTTCATGTAGGATTTTCGAGCGGTTACAATCGACTTAAACCGTTGCATCCGTTTTAGTCAATCGTTTAGCGCAACGCCTTCGACGTGTTTCGGCCTTATTGAGTATCTCTAACTCTCAGATGCTGGATAACAATGTGGAACTATTATACATACTTCAAAATGGACCAACTTCAACCGTGACCTAAACTGCTAAAGAAAATCATATAGGTATTTCATATTTCTAGGGTATCTTTTTGGTGGAGACGCCTGAACACCAAGAACAATAATTTAGTTAAGCATGTACTTCTCCTCCTCCTCCTCCTCCTTCTGAAGAGAATCTCCTTGTCCTCTGAGTCACATCCTCTCTCCCTCTCTCTCTCTCTCTCTCTCTCTCTCTCTCTCTCTCTCTAATCTCTTTTGGTGTTATTTGACACATTGGCAGTTTCATGTAGGATTTTCGAGCGGTCACAATCGACTTAAACCGTTCCATCCGTTTTAGTCAATCGTTTAGCGCAACGCCTTCGACGTGTTTCGGTCTTATTGAGTATCTCTAACTCTCAGATGCTGGATAACAATGTGGAAGTATTATACATACTTCCAAAATGGACCAACTTCAACCGTGATCTAAACTGCTAAACAAAATTAGATAGGTGTTTAGATCATATTTCTAGGGTATCTTTTTGGTGGAGACGCCTGAACAACAAGAACAATAATTTAGTTAAGCATGTACTTCTTCTTCTTCTTCTCCTCCTCCTCCTTCTGAAGAGAATCTCCTTGTCCTCTGAGTCACATCCTCTCTCTCTCTCTCTCTCTCTCTCTCCTTATAGGGTGAACCTAAATCCAAGTTACTATGTATATTCGTAATTTACAAGTGTATAACTTTTCTTACCCGATAAACATTTTCCGAATCCGAGGATGAAGCGGTGTCATCTTTTTCTTTCATTAGTCCGTCCTTCCTTTATTATTACAATAGTAATAAAAAGGTATAAGGGACGGACTATTGTATTCGCTTCGCCGAGGATGAAGCGGTTCTCTTGAGTTTGGTATTCTTTTGGCTCATCCCTGGGTTTCCTTTATATCGAGAGCTCATCACAGATTCTTTCTCGTTTTCAAGCTCAGCCGCTTTTTTTCTCTTCGTTTTTGGATTGAAAAATTGTTTCACTTTTTCCATAGGGGACAATTTCTTTTCCTTTTTGACTTCATGGTGATAGGGTAAAGACATGGTAGATGCCATCAGGTCATCACTGCGTCTTCTTTCCTGGGGAATGTCATGTTTAGTGCTAGAAGATGTCACATAGTGGGAGTTACTTCGCTTGACCTTTCGATTTCTTTCCATTTGTCTCGTGATATCATCCGGATATTTCACAGGCAAATACTTGGAATTCCTGGAGCTCCTGAAACTACTGGCGATTTCCTCGTCAATGGAATTCTTTCTAGCATCACTCAGTTCCGAAACAGAATCGTCCAGAATGCTGTGGTTCTTACTTTTGATGGTGCGCCTTTTTTGCTGCAGCTGTTCGTTCTTGGAGTACCTGTTGTCGATGTCCACACTAGATGGTGAAGAGTTGTTACTCCTATCCCGTACACTTTTTATGGGAACTTCAGAACCATGTACAAACATTCTTTTGTGATGTTTCATCTCCAGTGTTTCCCTGCGTAAAGTCACATCGCTTTTAGACGGTAATGACGGAATATTGAAAGAATCAGCTCTATCAATTAAAGAAGAACGTTTCCACAAACATTCGCTTGTGATGTTTCATCTCCAATGTTTCCCTGCGTAAAGTCACATCGCTTTTAGACGGTAATGACGGAATATTGAAAGAATCAGCTCTATCAATTAAAGAAGAACGTTTCACATTGGAAAAATCATCCCGGTCGATAGAAGGCTTAATATTATGAGTAACACTTTTATCACCAAAGTTCCTTCGGGTTCTATTCATAGTATAACGAATAGTCGATTCAGGAATATTATTTACAGGTTCGTGCATATTTAGATTTAAATTACTTTTAGCTTTAATCATGTTAATAATTTTTTCTTCGGGATGTTCCGATGATAGAATCCAATCATCTTTCGCCATGGTTTATTTATTTGATTATTTTTATAGAAAAAAATTAAATGTAAAAAATTAATTATTACAAAAGAGACTAACACCGTACACCAGGATTAAACATACACTGACTCAAGACTGAGTTATTAAATGTAAAAAATTAATTATTACAAAAGAGACTAACACCGTACACCAGGATTAAACATACACTGACTCAAGACTGAGTTATTTAATTATGAGGACTTAAAAAGTTTAGGACCAGTCAGTTTTACGTATACAGGGTCCTACAGTATCACGAAAAGCTAGAGTTCTGTTGAACACTGCAAAGTTAGGGTAAAAGAAAAAAAAAATCGAGGTCTCATTCCTCGTTCGCATCAGTACTTGGTTTGGAAAATTTGTTTAGCCATACAAAGCGATAATTATTGCTGAAGCATCATGAGCCCCTGGAAATACATTAGACTACTGACCGGACTGACGAAGAGATTTATTTGCAAAAGTACAAAAAATCCATTTAATTTGAAAAGAAAAAAATCCATTTAATCTATATAAAATTGTAGATTTGTCTGTACATTGCTTAGAATCGTGAAATTTTTAGTTATTCTTACTCCTTATGCATCCCCGATCGAGGTCTCATTCCTCGTTCGCATCAGTACTTGGTTTAGAAAATTTCTTTAGCCATCCAAAGCGACAATTATTGCTGAAGCATCATGAGCATGTTGCTCCCTGGAAATACATTAGACGACTGACCGGACTGACGAAGAGATTTATTTGCAAAAGTACAAAAAATCCATTTAATTTGAAAAGAAAAAAATCAATTTAATCTATATAAAATTGTAGATTTGTCTGTACATTGCTTAGAATCGTGAAATTTTTAGTTATTCTTACTCCTTATGCATCCCTGATTCCAAAAAACACATTAGAAAAATTTCTGTCTGTATGTATGTGCGTCTAGTGGTGTGCGTGTGTGTGGTGGTCCCGTACAAAGGACGGGTCAACCACTAGTTTGTAATAAGGCCAGACAAACATGACCCATTTTCAGACTCACATCACAAATCCCTCTGAAATCCATTTCATGGAAAACGTCATGCTTTCGTTTCGATATTTCCCGGAAGCGCCTATCCCTTTGGAGCTTTAATTTCCTTTAAAATTATTTTTTTCCACCGTATTTAATATTGCTTACGGACATTATAAGCGACCTCTTTCACAGAAAGGTTTAGCACTTTCAAAGGCAGGTTCAGGGATTACAGGATTAATCGGATTTTACTGAACAGGTGAACAGGATTTGTAGAATCATTAGCTATAATATCTTCTCTGTTAGGATTTTCCAGTTGAAGAGAAGATCGCTACTTACCGTGTCTTTAAGGTAGAGATGACATCCTATCTCACGGTTTTGGAAGAATAGAGGGAAAACTCTTTGGAAGCCCAGAAACCTGCCTCGGTGGCGTAGTAGTCAAGACGCTCGCCTGGTAATCAGGAGGGCGTGGGTTCGATCCCAGCCGAGGTATGGAATTTTACTGTGACCTACTTGGATGAAAATGTGTAACCAACAGAAATAACAGATAATTAAATTATAATTATTTTATAGGCACAAAAGCCTATGTTTTGTTCTACGAACGAATATGCTCTAGCCTTGACTTTCAAGTTATGGTCATGATGAACTTTTTTTTTTTCGTTTCAAGTTCAACCTGTTTGTGATTTATTGCTTCATTTTTATTACAGTTAAGCAAAAAAATGATTTGAAGGGCTATGGATGATGATGCCCAGTATTAATGCTACTTGAAGTATTTTTACTTAGCTTATACGAAATATAGATATCATGAAAATTTTAAAATAAAGGCGAGCTTGTACCATAAAACTAGAAATCATAAACAGAATACGTGAGATACCTTTTTCCATCAATAAAATAAGAGCGGTACCTAGGTTCTGTATTTGTAGGTGCTCCTGAGAAATAGGTAAGGATAGGATGCTAACAACATTAAACGATAATCATAAAAGTAAAGTACTTAGAAAGATATGGATCATTATAAAACTGTGTGAACTTAATGCTCCTACTTAAAATATTATTGCGATGAAGGAGTAAAATAAAAATAACTTCAACCTTCTAGGGATGGTCTGGTAAATACGTCAAATTCTTTAATTTTCTATTCAGTAGGTATAGAATCATTTCAATCTTCTGTTGTCGAAGATATGGATCATTATAAAACTGTGTGAATTTAATGCTCCTACTTAAAATATTATTGCGATGAAGGAGTAAAATAAAAATAAGCTCAACCTTCTAGGGATGGTCTGGTAAATACGTCAAATTCTTTAATTTTCTATTCAGTAGGTATAGAATCATTTCAATCTTCTGTTGTCAGTAACTTGTTTATTTAATTGACTTGTATTTTAAAATAAATTCATATCAATAATGATATAAAAAATAAAGTGTATATTATGAATGAGACAAAATAAAAGATACGTTCCATCCCTAGTTGAGTTTTTTTTTCTGAAAACTAAAACTAAAACGGTAAATCTGCATATAATTTGCTCGCTTAGTATGTTTGATCTTCTTAACTTTAACCGTAACACTATTTATAATTTTACTACTCCCTCGAATCTGGGGGCATTAACAAGGGATTTAGGTGAAATCAGAAATTATCACAAAGTTATAATGACTGCTGCTAAGCTGATTCAGATGTACGTAGTTTTACACTGTCAGAAGCTTTCATCATCAAAGATAAGGACATCTGAGCTAGTGGCGAGTGCCAATCGTACAATTGTGGTATGCAACTTTAGATCCATGTCATTGTGAGGATCGAAAATCATTCCTGATTACTTCCAAGATCCTTAGGAGTCCATTCTTGTAATTTAAAAACCATTAAATGCTAAAGTCATGTTAAGTTTTCTTGACTTATCTTATAATAGAATAGAACAATCACATTAGGTGTAAAAACTCCTCAATCTTATTAATTTAATTTCAATAATTTGTTGAAATTTAATTTGTTAAAGCGTTACTGAACAGATTTACCAATTAAACAAATTGTCTTGAGAAGGAGCTTGTTTGACACGAGATATGAATTGAGGTGGATTGCTTTCTTGCTAATTAGAAAACTTTCTGAATTTTCTTGCATTATAACCTTCAAACTTGGGAGTTTATTGAAAATTAATTTAATTGAATTTTCAAACTGATATCGAAGTTTTTTGCAACTCAAAGTACATTCTGTTCTACTTTTGTCGCCGGCTGTAAAAGCCATTGTTTATACTGTGACCTACTTGGATGAAAATGTGTAACCAACAGAAATAACAGATAATTAAATTATGATTATTTTATAGGCACAAAAGCCTATGTTTTGTTCTACGAACGAATATGCTCTAGCCTTGACTTTCAAGTTATGGTCATGATGAACTTTTTTTTTTTCGTTTCAAGTTCAACCTGTTTGTGATTTATTGCTTCATTTTTATTACAGTTAAGCAAAAAAATGATTTGAAGGGCTATGGCACCAAACATTAAACAAGATGTTCTTCCTGTGCAAAAAAAAAAAAAAAAACATATCCGTAGGTTTGAAATAAATTCAGATTTTATTTTTTATGTAGGTATGTAGAACTTTTGCGTTGGTTTAAGTTCTGCCTCAGGGTTCTAATTTGATTAATTGACAAGAAATGATTCTTAGGTTCAAATATATCTAATGAATCATTTAGTTATGGGTTTATTGAACTAGTATTTAACGAACTAATATTGGTAATGTAGTTTTGCAGCGAATATGATTGCCTTAGTGGCAATTAGTACATTGACAAGAGGGTAGGATTGACGCTGTCTGAGAATGCTGATGGGGGCAATATCTCTTTTGATGTTATTTGACACATTGGCAGTTTCATGTAGGATTTTCGAGCGGTTACAATCGACTTAAACCGTTGCATCCGTTTTAGTCAATCGTTTAGCGCAACGCCTTCGACGTGTTTCGGCCTTATTGAGTATCTCTAACTCTCAGATGCTGGATAACAATGTGGAACTATTATACATACTTCAAAATGGACCAACTTCAACCGTGACCTAAACTGCTAAAGAAAATCATATAGGTATTTCATATTTCTAGGGTATCTTTTTGGTGGAGACGCCTGAACACCAAGAACAATAATTTAGTTAAGCATGTACTTCTCCTCCTCCTCCTCCTCCTTCTGAAGAGAATCTCCTTGTCCTCTGAGTCACATCCTCTCTCCCTCTCTCTCTCTCTCTCTCTCTCTCTCTCTCTCTCTCTCTCTCTCCTCTCTCACTCCCCCTCTCTCTCTCTCTCTCTCTCTCTCTCTCTCTCTCTCTCTCTCTCTCTCTCTCTCTCTCTCTCTCTCTCTCTCCGTGTCCCATAATTACCATTTCTCTTATTGTGCTAATTTCAGGTTTCGAAGAGCTCGAAAATAAAAATGAAAGCGTCAGTTTTAATGTGGTACAATTCAATTTGCATATTTACTCTGATGTTGTTCGTGCTAGAGATTCGAGCTCAACAAATAAACTGTAGGTAAGTATAGCAAAATGTGGGTACTTGAGTCATGTCCGTGCGGAGGTGGTACTGCCTGTGTCATAGCATGGCTCAGGAAGCTTGGGTAGTGCCCACTTGATGAGGATGTGTTCAGGTTGAAAAAAATCTCTCAAGCATAATACAATAGAAAAGGTATAAATTTGTTTAAGCAAAGCTTTTACAAATGTCCTTTTCGACATGACGGAACTAAATTTTTATGTCACTGCTGGTACTCGAACCCGAGCTAATTACGATTCCAACCTGCTATTTCCAACTATTGGCACGGGTTCTGAAGCACAATGATGTGTAGAATTTTGCTTCAATATCATCCCTTGGGATCCAAAATCCCTCGCCCAATGCTTGGAAAGTTCATTCAGATACTCGATTTCCTGAAGGGTTCTTAGTTTCGAACATACAGTATACTCGATGAATACCTTCGGGAAACTTTACCCATTATCTCAGCCCATCACTAGTGATAGTGAAAGTCGTTACTGGTCGCTTCTGGAAAAATTACACGGATTACCTATGCAGCATTGTGTAAGCTTGTCATTGTACTAGTTTCAAAGATGCTAATATTATTGTATTTGCTTTGGATGTTAAATAGATCGCTATATTGCCATGATTGCAATAGAAGAAAGGTTATCGAATGAGACGTTATTATCTGACAGACTATAAGTAGTTTTATCAATGGTAATCATTTCGAAAGAAGAACTTCTATACCCTGCAGCGTCTTCAAAGCTGTTAAAGTTTTGATTGAATCCCATTCATAGGTTGAAATTTTATTGATCCTGTTTGCTGTAGGCTGTGGCTTTGCGAATCAAAATTATCGCTTGTTTAATCGCCAAACAGGATCAATAATAAATTTTTGTATCGTTGAGAAATTGATATATGAAAAAATAAATAAAATAAATTTATTTATTTTTTCATCTCACACTAAACATGATCCGATAGGTACATAGAAAATGTGCATACACAGGTATATAATAATTATGTATAGATGAAAAACAACTCTAATGTAGAGCGGCTAGTACACGAGTTACAAGGAAATGTATACGAAAACAATATAACTTGTTTCCTGTATCTATAGTTCTCTACCACCTAACCTTTAAAGTTCAATAAATAGACAGTCCAAATATTCCAAAAAGTGAGGATAAAATTCCATGCCTTGGCAAGGATTGAACCCGCGCCCACCTAATTATTAGGCGAGAGCTCGAAACAAGGGGTTCGTTTACCATACCCTTTCTAGGACAGGAAATAAGAACAAGGAAATCTGTATCACTTACATAATTCAAATTATAAACGAGAACATTATTTCACATTCAAACACCGTACTAGTTTCAAAGATGCTAATATTATTGTATTTGCTTTGGATGTTAAATAGATCGCTATAGTGCCATGATTGCAATAGAAAGGTTATCGAATGAGATGTTATTATCTGACAGACTATAAGTAGTTTTATCAATGGTAATCATTTCGAAAGAAGAACTTCTATACAATCTATAACCCCGCAGCGTCTTCAAAGCTGTTAAATTTTTGATTGAATCCCATTCATAAGTTGAAATTTTATTGATCCTGTTTGCTGTAGGCTGTGGCTTTGCGAATCGAAATTATCGCTTGTTTAATCGCCAAACAGGATCAATAATGAATTTTTGTATCGTTGAGAAATTGATATATGAAAAAATAAAGAAATTTATTTATTTTTTCATCTCACACTAAACATGATCCGATAGGTACATAGAAAATGTGCATACACAGATAAATAATAATTATGTACATGAAAAACAACTCTAATGTAGAGCGGCTAGTACACGAGTTACAAGGAAATGTATACGAAAACAATATGACTTGTTTCCTGTATCTATAGTGTTCTCTACCACCTAACCTTTAAAGTTCAATAAATAGACAGTCCAAATATTCCAAAAAGTGGGGATAAAATTCCATGCCTTGGCAAGGTTTGAACCCGCGCCCACCTAATTATTAGGCGAGAGCTCGAAACAAGGGGTTCGTTTACCATACCATTTCTAGGACAGGAAATAAGAACAAGGAAATCTGTATCACTTACATAATTCAAATTATAAACGAGAACATTATTTCACATTCAAACACAATACACATGGCACGACAAGACCCCGTGTCCTTGAGCCTTCAGGTACTCGGGATGTCCGAAGAAAAAGCATCCTCCAGAAATCTAATGAAGAAACACACAGAAGTTTTATTGTCTATTTAATTATGAGGACTTAAAAAGTTTAGGACCAGTCAGTTTTACGTATACAGGGTCCTACAGTATCACGAAAAGCTAGAGTTCTGTATATAAAAAAAATCGTATGTCAGAAGTTTTAGATTTAGATGTAAGCAAAAAAAAGTAACCGTGAGCGATTTATAACAACCCTCTCTCCTCCCCTTGGACGGAAAAGCGGGTTGGTTGAAAATGCACTCGTGTGAATCCGGCCTTAAAGTTACCTGAAACTTTTTAAAAAATGGGAATCGTTTTGAAAGAGCAAAAAATAGATGTTTTACTTCCCTGTTTGAACACAGGATTTAACTACTTGTAATATATCTGTCGTCATAGCAACCCTATGTGCTTACATAAAGGGGGGTTCAAAAATTTCATTGATTTTTTCCACATCCCCTCGTTCTTTTTTCATTTTTAAAAATAATATTTTGTATTATTAAGTTTTAGTTTTTAGCATATAGGTACTATCTCTTCCATAGTTTATAATTAATATTTTTTTTTTTAGTTCAATATTATTATTTTTTCTTTTAAATTAAAATTAGTTTGATTTTAGTCGTAAATTTTCTTCAACCTAAGAAAGTAATTTGAAATTTTCTAGAAAAGTTAAAGTTCTCGGAAATCGTACTTATTTCTAAAATATTTCTCTGCCATGTAAGTATTAGAATAGGCTGTGAAATATTACTCATGCATAGAATAATTAGCGAATAAAGCAGTGTCTGTGAAGGAAATTGTAGACATCATTGTAAAAATCCTTATCGAGTAAGTAGACTTCAAGATTTCTAAATACGAAGATATTTTTCTAAAAATAATCAGCAAAACATTGACATATTCGGGGATTTATTATGTTGACAACACTGATGATTTCAGAGTTTTCTAAATATTTTCACTGCCTTTATCCTTATCTTTAATAGTAAATGCTTCTAATTCAGAGAAGAGTAAAAGGTATTACCCTACTTATGAGGACTAAATTTAGAGATAACTGACCTCAATTTTCACCTAGACTTGACCTATTTGAAATAAACAAAATTCAATAAAATACATATTTCTTTATGAGCATAACACAAGTGTTGAAGTCCATAATAAAGCTCAGTTTAAAGATTCATCTTTAAACACTTTCAGTTATAACTGCAAGTAGTTCAAGTGTATGATAGCTCATTTATTCGCCAAAATCTTAATAAATTCACTCCATCATAAAAATCCCCTTGTGCATTTGAACTGGTAAAATTATTGTGCCACCATTTGATAACAAGGATGTACCCACCGACAACGAATGTCTATTCCATAGTCTGCCTTTCTTTGTTTGATGCTGAATTTTCTGACTTCTTCTGTTTTGAAGAACTTGACAGTTTAGGGGCCATCACAAGCTTACAAGTGCTGGCCAAACAGTAGCATTTCAAACTGTGAATTAGGTGGTAGCACGTCCCTCGTGCAATAATGCACAACCTACGTGCGATGTTATAACGCAAATTAAATGCTCATATCTGGACAACCTGCCTTTCTTTGTTTGATGCTGAATTTTCTGACTCTTCTGTTTTGAAGAACTTGACAGTTTAGGGGCCATCATAAGCTTACAAGTGCTGGCCAAACAGTAGCATTTCACACTATGAATTAGGTGGTAGCACGTCCCTCGTGCAATAATGCACAACCTACGTGCGATGTTATAACGCAAATTAAATGCTCATATCTGGACAAGATCACTTGAGGTCATCTTTAATTTACTGACCTATGCAAGTGAAGAATAAACTTGAACAACTTGGTCAGAAGCTGTAGAGCCAGAGGCGATAGTATATGTTATATGAGTACTTTATAGTACCTGCTCTAAAACCAGAAGCTTTATGTAGGTATAAAACCTACCTATTAGTCATCAGACTTTTTTCCGGCCTTGGCAGCAGGACAGGCCGATAACTCGCGTTATTTTTAGAACTATATTTGTACTCTTCGGCAAAGACACCTATATTTGTACGCTTTTTAATCAATGGTGGCGTTTGGAATTCGAAAATAAATCCCGACTGGGCGTGACAATATTGAACTTCATTACAAGCTGTTAAAGTTTCAATAACTGAGAAATATTGAGAAATTTATGCCGTGTGATCTTGGGTGTTGATCGAACCCTTTCTAAATACACCGAACGATTTACCTGAAGAATAAACATTGCAATGCGCGGTGAATTGATCATGCTTTTTACAAACACTGAGAACTATTC
This sequence comes from Diaphorina citri, assembly GCF_000475195.1. Lineage (NCBI taxonomy): Eukaryota > Metazoa > Arthropoda > Insecta > Hemiptera > Psyllidae > Diaphorina > Diaphorina citri. The sequence continues at coordinate 30,876 of NW_007377584.1, forward strand.
TCTGAATCTGAACATAGGTATTAGGAAAACAATTTAGTATCAGAAACATGCACACTTTTATAATAGCCACCTAAGAGTAGAATTGAGGGCTAAGTTCAGAATGGAAGTCCAATGAAAGTTGAAAAGTATTGAAGTTGCACAGTAACAGGACCTCCTCCTCAATTTTTGCAAGAGAGGTCGACCTAAAAAAATCCTAAAATTACCTAACTTTGAGAGCAAAATAGAAGGAATTTCTTTCTTCACAGAAGGTCCACAAAATAGAAGGACCTTCAATAACTTTCTAGATAGGTATCAAAATTTACCTTTCTTAACTACCTTGAGTTAGGTATACTCTTGCAAGGGCTTACTCATGAGTCTCATAACTCTCTATACTGAGTTCCGACGCTTCGTATTTTCCGCCATCATTTTCTTCTTCTTGTGCCATTTTCTCTTTGGTCTTCTTCGTTTCCCAACTTTCTCTCTCATTTTTTTTACTCATTTTTTATTTATTTTATTTTTTATTAAGAAAAAATGTTTCTCCTACATTCCCGAGGGAACATTACGTTCTTACTCGTACTTGATATTTCTAATGTTACTGACCTGTAGCTAAGAATTTGATTTCTTTTGTGGTTACTTTTGAATGCAGTTAGGTGCTTTAGGGGAATGGGACGTTGCCTTTGTCCACAATTTGGTGACAACTCCAGGTTGTAAGTGATTTTTTTTATATATATACTCGTACGTCGGTTTCGTTTTGATAATGCCTGATACCTACCTACAATCTCCTAAATTTTGTTTTAAAACATTTTTCATTATTGCCCCAGACAGCAAGGTGAAGGAATTTTGAATCCCAGTAAGAATAACGTATAAATTTTCTTTTATCCAAACAACGGGGTTGAAGAACTTCACAATATATTCAGTCAGTTTACTTCTATTTCTATTCCATCCTACAAGTGATGCATCACATAATATACCATATCTATTGTTTACATCCAGACATATTTCTATTTATAAACCTTGTACTTTCAGTCTCATACTTATGCAGTTTTGCAGATAAATACGTATAGTTCTATTTATAATTCTTGAACTTCCAGACATAATTATGTTTCTATTTATAAACGTTGTTCTTTCAGACATATATGGATAATCGAATCAGGCCAGACTGGACATCGGATGAATCACAATCAGAAGATGCACGAGAAAAAGAAAAGGAAGCCTTAAACAAGCTGGCAACACAAGTGGAAGAGCAAGTACGTTGAATTGGATTGGAACGTCCTCAACAGATAAGATGTAGAAATGGACTTTGGAATTTTTATCTACCACTCACGCTCAAACTGTCTGACAGACCTAGGTCTAGGTCTAGGTCTGTTGGTCGGAGAGTGAGTGGAGCCCATAAGTTTTTGAGACTAAAAAGCCCCCTTGCCCACCAGTTTGAAAATGGTCCTACAATATTTGACTAGGCAGATTTTAAAGTCATACCGTGGGGTCTATGGCTCAAGAGTTTTCCTGATCATTTTCTCTGATGCATGAATTGTTCATTTTTCAATAATTATTATTAGGTATCTAACTATTTGTTTCAATTTTAATTGTGATTGTTTTTTTATCATTGGAAGATTTTAAAAGCTCCTTCTTTGTTTGTAACAATTGGACTAGCACAAAGGATGGAGCGAATGTTACTTTTGTTTTAATTTTCATTATTTTCCATTTTATTTTTAACATTTTTTTTTATTTTTAGAACTATATTTGTACTCTTCGGCAAAGACACCTATATTTGTACGCTTTTTAATCAATGGTGGCGTTTGGAATTCGAAAATAAATCCCGACTGGGCGTGACAATATTGAACTTCATTACAAGCTGTTAAAGTTTCAATAACTGAGAAATATTGAGAAATTTATGCCGTGTGATCTTGGGTGTTGATCGAACCCTTTCTAAATACACCGAACGATTTACCTGAAGAATAAACATTGCAATGCGCGGTGAATTGATCATGCTTTTTACAAACACTGAGAACTATTCTCTGAATCTGAACATAGGTATTAGGAAAACAATTTAGTATCAGAAACATGCACACTTTTATAATAGCCACCTAAGAGTAGAATTGAGGGCTAAGTTCAGAATGGAAGTCCAATGAAAGTTGAAAAGTATTGAAGTTGCACAGTAACAGGACCTCCTCCTCAATTTTTGCAAGAGAGGTCGACCTAAAAAAATCCTAAAATTACCTAACTTTGAGAGCAAAATAGAAGGAATTTCTTTCTTCACAGAAGGTCCACAAAATAGAAGGACCTTCAATAACTTTCTAGATAGGTATCAAAATTTACCTTTCTTAACTACCTTGAGTTAGGTATACTCTTGCAAGGGCTTACTCATGAGTCTCATAACTCTCTATACTGAGTTATGCAGGCTGCATGGTTCTATCACTTTGATGGTAGCAGAGACATCTCCACTAACATTGTAATTTTGTGAAATCTCTTCTTTCCTCAAATCCTTTTCCAGGCCCTAGTTTCATCTCACCTCTCAAGAAACCATTTTTAAAAGATCCTAGTAAACTTCAACTTATCAAATCTAAGGTATTGGCTCATAATACTGAGCAATGCAACCTGAAGCATTGGTTCTCCTTCATAAAATAATTACCTATAATCTCTATAAGTAACCGCGGAAAATTAGAGCAAGTCCAGCAAATCACAATGATTACTTTCCTTCAATGAAAACCCGAGGAAAAAAGCAAGACCAAATTCAAAGACAAATTCAAGAAAACAAAGAGATATAAAAATTGAAAGCGTAGTGTTATGGAATAAAAGTAACCATGCTGAATAATCTTTTACAATTATGTCTGCATAATTATTTTGTTCTGCTCTTGAAGAAATTGGCATCGTGGCCTAACTGAGCAAAATGACGCGCGGACAGAAATCGGTAACATCTGTCCTTCCATCATGTCCTAAGTGTATTTGCAGACAATTTTAAAAGTGAAAATGGTTGAAAATGAAAGCTTCTCAAAAGTAATAGTTGTTTTTTTCTTCTTCTTCTTCTTCTTCTTCTTCTTCTTCTTCTTCTTCTTCTTCTTTTTAATGAAAAAAGACATTATTTGATCGATGATCAAACAAGATATTCTCGTTTTCCGAACTCAGGTCAATTCTGATCATTTGACCACGATCTCGCAGCCAGACCCATTAGATTTTATTATCATGTGACGAACAATGTCATTCTGAATAGAGTCTGCACCGCCCAAATTAAGGCGTTCTTACTGACCTCACTTTGTAGAGAAAAAATTAAGCCATTGTTTATGTAGGTCCATATTTGTATTTTGTTGTTTTTTATTTTCCTCTTCTTCCACTTCGTCTTCGGGACCATCTCAATAAAAATAAAATTAATTATTTTATCTGGCTTTGCTGCTCGGACTAATTTGTGTTTTTGCATTTACATTGACATGAATAATGAATACAAACTTGAAATACATACTTACTACTTGGAGACAGAATGGAAACTAAGAAAAAGTCCATTTTTAGATGTTGGATCTTCCAAGTAGATAGTTTAATATTGGGATATTTTAAAATAGTATAGTGTTCTGGGCCCTATTCTCTTATTAGAGAATAGACTTTTCCCCCAATTGTTTTATTATTTCTTCGACATATTTCAATAATTTTATTGTGTGTTCTACTAATTTCAGGAAATATGTCTTTGCTCCCCTCTGCAGAGGTGTTGCAGCCAAAAGAGGAGAGCTTCCGTCCACATTAGCTTTGCCGGACAGTAATCAAAGGTAATTTTAACTTTTATAAAGTTAATATTCTCATAAAATACACACGTCTAAATTTAGTACACGCTCTTTGAATGCTAACAATCTGGAAAAGTCTTCACCAAATAAGTATAAACACACGTTTCATTATACATTTCCAAAAGTAGTTGGGTTCTTTAAACTTTGAATACAATTTTGGGTAGGAAAGTAAAAAAAATATGCCTCAGGTAGCTGCGTGTTTTCGGTTGAAATTCGTCGGAGTAGTCTTTAAGAATCCTAATGACAATGGGAAATGTTAATGTGAGAAGTTACGTAAAAGCAGGAATGAGACAATTAAAGAAGTTTCTGATGACCTTGAATTTTTTTCTTTCAGGAATCCAAACAATGAAAATGACGAAGACAACGAGGTTGATAAACCAGACAACTTGGACTACTCCTGGGATATGATCCTGGGACCTTTGAATAGGAAGTCCAAAGTTCTGGGCAGAACCGCTAACGTGAGGGATTCCAAATTGGCGCTGAAAAACAGAACCAACATGCCTAAGCTACTTTATGTTTACGATTACGAGAAATAGCTATAAATAAACACTGACAATGCAATATTATTTATTTGAAACCGGAGAATTGCTTTGTTTCATTTCACACACTAAACTCTAACTAAAAAGTCTAAAGATATATTGATTGTACAATGCCTTTTATAATAACCCGCATCAAAATCAGACCAAGCACATCTCAAAATCTTTCTAGTTTTGAGACTTCTGCGATAAATGTAGTATTTTTACCGAAACATTTTCGCGTATGAATAGCATGAGGTAATCTTCTTCAGGTATTTTGGGATGGTGAAAACTAAACTCTAACTATAAAAAGTCTAAAGATATATTGATTGTACAATGCCTTTTATAATAATCCGCGTCAAAATCAGACCAAGCACATCTCAAAATCTTTCTAGTTTTGAGATTTCTGCGATAAATGTAGTATTTTTACCGAAACATTTTCGCGTATGAATAGCATGAGGTAATCTTCTTCAGGTATTTTGGGATGGTGAATAATTACAAGGTTCATGAATATCTTATCTATTATATTGTTCACACTTTTACTCAAATTTGAAATTCCTTATAACGGTCTGAGTTGGGCAAAACACGTCATAGTAATTTCGGTCATCTTATAAATTCCAGGTTTTGTTTATTCATTTTTTGCTCCTGTGGAATTCAAATTCCCCTTTCTAAATCAAGACATGGAGACAGTATTGAAGTTTCCTATTTAAATAATATTCTTATTGCTCTGCCACTTTTTTGTTTATTCATTTCTTGCTCCAGTGGAATTCAAATTCCCCTTTCTAAATCAAGACATGGAGACAGTATTGAAGTTTCCTATTTAAATAATATTCTTATTGCTCTGCCACTTTGCCAACACACTTAAGTGTCCAAGATAGTCAAGATTGTCGAGTCATAAGTCATAATGTTGTTATCGTTCTTGCTTTTATAGTTATGATAGATAAACCCATGACAATATGAAAGTTTAAATTAATTCCAACAAAATTATATACGTACTATAACCTATATTCACAATAACTATTTCATGCTAGAAAACTAGAAATCTAACGGATCAAACTACCTATTTAAATACTGAAGTAGTGAAGTGTCATAAGGTAAGGCAACTGAAATTATAGGGCAACAAATACCTATTGGAGATCTAAAAGGAACTAATCTCGTTAAAATTTAACTAGTGAAGATTCTTTATGTGGAGACGCCTGTGACACCTATTCATCAAGAGGCCAAAAATGACTACTCTATGAATATGTATGTGAGAAGATTAAGATATAATCATGTCCCATAGTATCTAATTCGTAAATTTGTGGCAACCCAGATGCTGGGCAGCTCATCAATAAATTATTGATTGTTTCTCTCTCTCTGAGTAGAACATATTTATCAGGAAAATTAATTACTCCCATACGAAAGTTATTGTCCTATATTCACAATAACTATTTCATGCTAGAAATCTAACGGATCAAACTACCTATTTAAATACTGAAGTAGTGAAATGTCATAAGGTAAGGCAACTGAAATTATAGGGCAACAAATACCTATTGGAGATCTAAAAGGAACTGATCTCGTTAAAATTTAACTAGTGAAGATTCTTATTAGTGGAGACGCCTGTGACACCAGCAGCCATAAAAGGTACATTTTGTAAATGATTACAACCTATTCATCAAGAGGCCAAAAATGACTACTCTATGAATACGTATGTGAGAAGATTAAGACATAATCATGTCCCATAGTATCTAATTCGTAAATTTGTGGCAACCTAGATGCTGGGCAGCTCATCAATAAATTATTGATTGTTTCTCTCTCTCTCTCTGAGTAGAACTCCCATACGAAAGTTATTGTAAAGTTCTAAATACTTAGGAAGGTACCTGAAATGCAGATGAAAAATATATCTACCTACCTACATATAAAAAAATCGTATGTCAGAAGTTTTAGATTTAGATGTAAGCAAAAAAAAAGTAACCGTGAGCGATTTATAACAACCCTCTCTCCTCCCCTTGGACGGAAAAGCGGGTTGGTTGAAAATGCACTCGTGTGACGAAAATAAATCCCGACTGGGCGTGACAATATTGAACTTCATTACAAGCTGTTAAAGTTCCAATAACTGAGAAATATTGAGAAATTTATGCCGTGTGATCTTGGGTGTTGATCGAATCCTTTCTAAATACACCGAACGATTTACCTGAAGAATAAACATTGCAATGCGCGGTGAATTGATCATGCTTTTTACAAACACTGAGAACTATTCTCTGAATCTGAACATAGGTATTAGAAAAAACAATTTAGTATCAGAAACATGCACACTTTTATAATAGCCACCTAAGAGTAGAATTGAGGGCTAGGTTCAGAATGGAAGTCCAATGAAAGTTGAAAAGTATTGAAGTTGCACAGTAACAGGACTTCCTCCTCAATTTTCCCAAGAGAGGTCGACCTAAAAAAATCCTAAAATTACCTAACTTTTGAGAGCAAAATAGAAGGAATGACCTTCAATAACCTTCTAGATATCAAAATTTACCTTTCTTAACTACCTTGAGTTAGGTATACTCTTGCAAGGGCTTACTCATGAGTCTCATAACTCTCTGTACTGAGTCTAACTTGGGATTATCTGGATTCCGAAAAACAAAATTAGATTTTATCTATTTTCGAAAAATAGATAAGAGGGAACAGTGTCTAACTTGGGATTATCTGGATTCCGAAAAACAAAATTAGATTTTATCTATTTTCGAAAAATAGATAAGAGGGAACAGTGAAAGGCCAAGATAATGAAAGTCCTTGAAAGCAAATTCAACAACATCAGGTGAAAAGAAAACACTGTAAAGGAAATGAGAAGGGATAAAAATGGAGGTGACAATAGCTAGAGTTAAATAACATTTTTATAACGAGCTTACTAATGAAGACAGTCTAAGATGTTGAATTTCTGTACGGTTGCTAATGAGGCAGTGGAAAATGTCGCTCTAATTTTGTCCTAAAGTACCAGACTTGTCATTACTCAAGCATTGTTATATCTTCAAATATCAAAGGTCAAACGGAATACCGACTTGTGACGATAAAAGTACAATAATGATCTTGACAAATGTAGCCAGATAATAATTTGGTTGTTACCAATTTCTTTCTACGGCAATTTTTTATTTGAAACATTTACTAACAGTGTCAAACGGAATACCGACTTGTGACGATAAAAGTACAATGATGATCTTGACAAATGTAGCCAGATAATAATTTGGTTGTTACCAATTTCTTTCTACGGCAATTTTTTATTTGAAACATTTACTAACAGTGTAATCTCTAGATATCAATACCTATATTGGTTATTATTTTTGCATGGTTGCATGTTATCCCATTATAAGTCCATCTTTGAATTAATCTGCCTGGAACCCTTTACTGTTTTCCCTCTCACCGCCACCGGTTCCCCTATTCTTCTTCCAGTGTCACCTGAGGTTACTTGGTTATTATTTTTGCATGGTTGCATGTTATCCCATTATAAGTCCATCTTTTGCACTCCTGAAAAGTAGTAAGAGTGGACTGAGGGTTCTCTTGAATTAATCTGCCTGGAACCCTTTACTGTTTTCCCTCTCACCGCCACCGGTTCCCCTATTCTTCTTCCAGTGTCACCTGAGGTTACAAGACGCCAAACTGGTAGAAGCCAAGGCTGCCCGCATCAAGGAATGGGTCACCAACAAACTACGCGAACTGGAGGCCCAAAATCAGCACCTGCGAGAGCAAAACCACAAGTGCAATCAGCAACTAGAACTGCTGAGGCGACATATGGCTCAGCTGAGTTCAAACAGGAATTCACCTTGTGTAACGGAGTTCTCGTCACCGAAAAGAAGTTCGATTTTGCGCGCAAACAGCACCGGTTCCTCAAAGGTAGGTCTGCGAAAAAAGGGGGAAAAGTGGTGGTAAACCACATAGGATTATTTCATTTGGATTTGGTACAGTCCCCACAAAGCTTTTTGTTATCCCCTGAGAAGTAACCTGTGGCGGAAAATACAAAATTTATTTATGCCAACAAATAGATACCATCTTCTTCTTTCACTTTGAGATTATCCCAAATTCATTTTGGGTTGGCATTGCCTTATTTTAGTCTACCCCTCCACAGTTCCCTTATTCACTGCTTCCTCCCTTCTCCATCCCCCTTCTCTCAAAGCCTGCACAAATAAATACCTATCTCAGTCCTTTAACCCATGATCTATTCGGTTCACAGGGACTGCTCGATTGCGACCAAATTTACGCCGAAGTAGACCGCCAGTCGAAAGGTATCTTCTTCTTTCACTTTGAGATTATCCCAAATTCATTTGGGGTTGGCATTGCCTTATTTTAGTCTACCCCTCCACAATCCCCTATTCACTGCTTCCTCTCTTCTCCATCCCCCCTCTCTCAAAGCCTGCACAAATAAATACCTATATCAGTCCTTTAACCCATGATCTATTCGGTTCACAGGGACTGCTCGATTGCGACCAAATTTACGCCGAAGTAGACCGCCAGTCGAAAGGTCGACCTAGTCATACCCATCGGAGACACCTGTCTGCCTGTGTTTCAACGGATGGTCTCACGTCAGCCTGTTCCCTGATGAGTCATGACTTGCAGCAAGCTGTCGATAATCTTGCACTTCTCCCGGTGCACATCAGACGTAAGTTGAAAAGGGACACTTGGGGCTTCTTCGAGGAGTTTGGACATTCTAAGGCTGGTATTACTGAACATTTAACAATCTTTAAAAGATCTTGATTAGAAAGATATGTTTAAGATTCACCCACAGGGATGTTTAGTGGTACCATCAGTCCAAGTTTGGAATAGAGCCTAATAATGAGGCTTTACGTATAAAATAACTAAATTAGGTTCGGTTCTACCATTAAAACTAACATCTTGAAAACCTTATATTAAAATAAAAAAAGATATAATTGTAAATAATAATTGGATTATGATAAACCGCTTTGATTGTTAACACCTTCATGCACATGAATGGCAAAGTAATTAGATAACTAAGAGCTAATATGGAATAGCTGGGTACGTCCTTTCTGAAACTTGTCATATTAGCGTCTATAAAGTTTTGAAACAATAATAAAAATATGGTAATTGAAGCCTTACAACGGATTCCTATTAATGGTGGAGCTGTTAGAGCCATTCATCCAATAAATAATCCATTTAGCCCAACCATAATATTGTTTCCAATATCAAGCATCCATCTAAAGTTACATAATTTTATTAATTCGATAGAGAATAATTACAACGTACCACACCTTGCACGAGAGATGTGAACTAAACTTACATGTAGATACGTATTATATTGCCCACAAGCATCTATGATAGAAACAGAAGTAAATTATGTAAAAACGCCATTTCATATTAATTTCTTGTCATTCAAAGACTTAGTTTAAGCGTTGGTATCAAATGTAGGATTCATGCTATTAGTGGCGTATGACAAGATACATGTAGGCATCTGGATTTTTTCGAAATCGCTCGGTTGAAGAGACCAACCAAGCCATGGAACTAAATAACTAATGTAGAGAACAATTAAATTGAACGCAAATAAGTAAAATAGGGGACTATAAATAATTTCTGTTGATTTTTATTTTCAGCTAAATCCGAGGGGATCGAATCCGATATCGGTCACGATTATGCTGAAATCTACACTCCCTCCCGAGAAAAACTTATGTGGGACGATACGGATCTAAAGCCCCCCACTCCCCCTCTACATAGATTCCCATCCTGGGAGTCCAGAATTTACCAAGTTGCCAACGAAGGTCTTTCAGTCGCTTCTGGAAACGAAGAAGATGATGTTAATCGTACAGTAACGTCTTCCCAAGGATATTGTGATATTAATGTTCCCGTGTATACCATTGTTAAAGGTAATTATAACATCGATAACAATGCTAATAGGCATAGCAGAAAATTGGAGCCCAAGAACAATGAAGAAACTTTAAACTGGGTGTAAAAATGGATATCATAGAAACGCTAGTTTATTTGAAGTTTCTATGGGTTTCATTTCGTTGATAGTGAACTTGAGTAGATTTATTTCAGCTGAGTTGTTGTCTAAAGCATGACGGGTTTATTTTCCAACGGAATACAATTTTTTACCCATAGTTTTCTAAAGAATAGGAAGGGAGGGAGAGAGAAAAATTTAACCGCATATCTCGTCCTAGTAGAGTGTATGTATGTATATATATAAACTTAAATACGGGTAAATCTAACTCACAGAAGGATCCTGGTTTCAATAAAGTTGTTTAGAAACGAAGAAAACTGTGCGGCTACATGATTGGAACTGAAATCTTTGTTATTCCTATTCACTGGCCAAACTAACAGAATATCCCTAATTCTTGGCCCCTTTCATATTTCAGGTCGTGCTAGTCAAATCCGCTCGATGCCATTCACAGGCGAGTCGTCTGACGACTCTTCAGACGGCGAGGTCGAGCACCCCTTTCACACGAACGTCGCGGTGTGCGTTCGAAACCAATCGAGTAGCGACAACACCGATAGTTCCATATCGAGCACAAGCCCGAGTAAGAGTCACAAGACGATAAGCGACAGTGTGTCCCCGGCTCGGAGAAGTTCCTCAGGATCTCCGACCAAAGGTGAAAAGAATATGAAAAATTTGTTCCTTTCGTGAGGTTCATTAAACAATTGCTTTAGAAGCAAGCAAAGACGAGGAAGGAAGTTGCTATAAACTTTTAGATCCACATCACAAACATGGGCCCATATCACATAATAATTATATGAAAGAACGTAAAACAGATCTTTTTTTGCATTTTTTTCTCAAGACCCCTAAAGTTATACGAAAAAGGAATACCTATTTCTAAAATTTTTAAAGTATTCTTCAAAATTTGAAATCCATCCAATCCTCTTTGATAAACCTTACCTACTTGCTGCCCATAATGAAACTCTCCCGAGAAATTGGGTCAGGGTGTAACAGTTGTCATAATGTTATTCTCTTGGGAAATTGCTTATGCCCTTTTCAAAGAAAAGAAACATGGCTCCCTTATTCTTTAGGTCTCGGGTGGGGAGAGAAAAGAAATTGGGTCAGGGTGTAACAGTTGTCATGATGTTATTCTCTTGGGAAATTGCTTATGCCCTTTTCAAAGAAAAGAAACATGGCTCCCTTATTCTTTAGGTCTCGGGTGGGGAGAGAAAGCTTTTGAAAATAATGTCCTGTTGATTTTGCTTGAATTTTACTTATGGATTGAATTTTGATGGTGAAGGTACAGCTGAGGCAAATGTTTCAATTATAAAAAGAAGGGAGATGAATACCTGAATATGAAGAGATGACTTGAAATTCAAAAATAAAGTAGCTAATTTGTTATGACTGACGTTGAAATAAACAATTTTCCAAGACTGAAAGTCAAAACGAAATCAGTAAGAGACGCTAGCAATCAGTATTGAACACAACAATGGCACAATGACATAGTCAATATTGCAAAAGTGAATTTTTTGCCAATTGCTCAGTAACATAATTGAAAATACCTGCATAGCAGTTCTAAAGGAAATTAGTCTCAAGCGGATTGGGACATCGCAACAGAACTGTCTTGTTACACTTCTTCCATTAGCTTTGCCGGATAGTAATCAAAGGTAATTTTAACTTTTATAAAGTTAATATTCTTATAAAATACACACGTCTAAATTTAGTAAACGCTCTTTGAATGCTAACAATCTGGAAAAGTCTTCACCAAATAAGTATAAACACACGTTTCATTATACATTTCCAAAAGTAGTTGGGGAGAGAAAAACATTGTAGATGAGTTAAGATGACAAGAACTTTGGAGAGGAAAAATCCAAGCTCACGGTTCGTCTAACACTAGATTTTTTTATCACGAGCACAACAATGGCACAATAACATAGTCAATATTGCAAAAGTGAATTTTTTGCCAATTGCTCAGTAACACAATTGAAAATACCTGCATAGCAGTTCTAAAGGAAATTAGTCTCAAGCGGATTGGGACATCGCAACAGAACTGTCTTGTTACACTTCTTATTCAAGGTTGTAAGTAGCTGTGACCATTGTCTTGGATTATGAGTGTTTGGAAAACATTGTAGATGAGTTAAGATGACAAGAACTTTGGAGAGGAAAAATCCAAGCTCACGGTTCGTCTAACACTAGATTTTTTTATCAAGCTGTGTCCACACATAAACCGTACACTGCCTCGACAACATAGATTCACCTCTTCACAGCTCGTGTGGACACATCTTTGGGCTAAAAACAGAGTGATTATCACATAATCTGTTCGGAACCTAATTCAAACAAAATGCATAAAACTGAGATATTGTTGATGTTTTAGCGGCTTTATATATCTTTTTTTTTCTCCCATACACCAGGGTGGTGGTCTCTACCCATGTTTAATTAACTCGTCCCGAATAGAAATGAGATCATAAAGATCTATGCTCTCCGTTCCACCCTGTTTTTATTTGTTGCTAGATCGACTAAACAAAGTAGTAAAGAGGTGTACACTGTTCAGTGATGTGATAAAATTATCGAATCAATTCATACCTATCAAATGGAGGCCCTATTACCAAACTGGTACACCTACTCATAGAGTCACCTCTTCACAGCTCGTGTGGACACATCTTTGGGCTAAAAACAGAGCGATTATCACATAATCTGTTCGGAACTTAATTCAAACAAAATGCATAAAACTGAGATATTGTTGATGTTTTAGCGGCTTTATACCTATATCTTTTTTTTCTGTCATACACCAGGGTGGTGGTCTCTAGCCATGTTTAATTAACTCGTCCCGAATAGAAATGAGATCATAAAGATCTAGGCTCTCCGTTCCACCCTGTTTTTATTTGTTGCTAGATCGACTAAACAAAGTAGTAAAGAGGTGTACACTGTACACTGTTCAGTGATGTGATAAAATTATCGAATCAATTCATACCTATCAAATGGAGGCCCTATTACCAAACTGGTACACCTACTCAAAGTTCGAGGTCCTATTACCAAACCCAATAGCTTGCAGGTGTCGGTCAATTCAGAAGAGATGACAGTTGGTCAAGGCATATTAATTACTCGTGAGATCACACACATCGACAGTTGTCTAATGTACTGTTATGATTATGATGGCGGTTCGTATCAATTGAGCACCAGTGAATTCACTAATGTGCTGAAATGGGTGATAGTAGAATAGATAGAATATACCTAGTCTATCCTGCTGAAATGAGACTAAAAAGTCCCTTTACCCTAGCAGTCTAACACAAAGTCTCATGTAGTTTATGGGAATAATAACATAATTTGTTTATAGTATAGTACTTTAATTTCAGTTAATTTAGAATTTTAGACTGTCAAATTAGGACGTGTGGTCTCTTTATGGTTATTATTCGTATTAGTGGATTTTGGGTGGCGGTTTTTATCCCTATTAATTTCTTGATTAGTTCTGCATTTCTGGGCATCCGGTTTTGAACGCCAACGCTACGAAAATTAGATACCCTGACCGACATTAGTAAATTATGAGATTACCCACATTCGGTTCTTTCTAGCTACCATCTACATTCCACTAAATTCACTGATTAGTCCAAAAAAGAAACATAACAACCCACACTGAAAAAGAAGTCAACTCCTATATTGCCAAAAGAACAAAATTTAACACTTCCTCTAGCCAAGTAATTCTGTATCTACGAATAAAACGCTTTCAAGTGAAAATATACGACATACCTAAATATTTTCTGTATATTATATTAGGTATATATTTTCTTTGGAAATTGCAGAATACTAGTTCATTGCCAACAGTCATATAGGAGAAAGTCATTTCAGTTTTCTTGCGTTTGAAAAGCTTTATCCCGAGGATTATTAATTTTCCAACGCTTCGTATTTTCCGCCATCATTTTCTTCTTCTTGTGCCATTTTCTCTTTGGTCTTCTTCGTTTCCCACCTTTCTCTCTCATTTTTTTACTCATTTTTTATTTATTTTTTATTAAGAAAAAATGTTTCTCCTACATTCCCGAGGGAACATTACGTTCTTACTCGTACTTGATATTTTTAATGTTACTGACCTGTAGCTAAGAATTTGATTTCCTTTGTGGTTACTTTTGAATGCAGTTAGGTGCTTTAGGGGAATGGGACGTTGCCTTTGTCCACAATTTGGTAACAACTCCAGGTTGTAAGTGATTTTTTTTATATTTATACTCGTACGTCGGTTTCGTTTTGATAATGCCTGATACCTACCTTCCTACGATCTCCTAAATTTTGTTTTAAAACATTTGTCATTATTGTCCCAGACAGCAAGGTGAAGGAATTTTGAATCCCAGTAAGAATAACGTATAAATTTTCTTTTATCCAAACAACGGGGTTGAAGAACTTCACAATATATTCAGTCAGTTTACTTCTATTTCTATTCCATCCTACAAGTGATGCATCACATAATATACCATATCTATTGTTTACATCCAGACATATTTCTATTTATAAACCTTGTACTTTCAGTCTCATACTTATGCAGTTTTGCAGATAAATACGTATAGTTCTATTTATAATTCTTGAACTTCCAGACATAATTATGTTTCTATTTATAAACGTTGTTCTTTCAGACATATATGGATAATCGAATCAGGCCAGACTGGACATCGGATGAATCACAATCAGAAGATGCACGAGAAAAAGAAAAGGAAGCCTTAAACAAGCTGGCAACACAAGTGGAAGAGCAAGTACGTTGAATTGGATTGGAACGTCCTCAACAGATAAGATGTAGAAATGGACTTTGGAATTTTTATCTACCACTCACGCTCAAACTGTCTGACAGACCTGGGTCTAGGTCTGTTGGTCGAAGAGTGAGTGGAGGGCATAAGTTTATGAGACTAAAAAGCTCCCTTGCCCACCAGTTTGAAAATGGTCCTACAATATTTGACTAGGCAGATTTTAAAGTCATACCGTGGGGTCTATGGCTCAAGAGTTTTCCTGATCATTTTCTCTGATGCATGAATTGTCCCCTTGCCCACCAGTTTGAAAATGGTCCTACAATAATATTTGACTAGGCAGATTTTAAAGTCATACCGTGGGGTCTATGGCTCAAGAGTTTTCCTGATCATTTTCTCTGATGCATGAATTGTTCATTTTTCAATAATTATTATTAGGTATCTAACTATTTGTTTCAATTTTAATTGTGATTGTTTTTTTATCATTGGAAGATTTTAAAAGCTCCTTCTTTGTTTGTAACAATTGGACTAGCACAAAGGATGGAGCGAATGTTACTTTTGTTTTAATTTTCATTATTTTCCATTTTATTTTTAACATTTTTTTTTAAGATCATAGTTAAACCGACAATATTTACAAGTATGTAGTGACAAGTAGATTGGCTTTAAAGTTTAGTCTACGTAGCGACAAAGACTAAACTTTAACGCCAATCGTCCAGAAGTCTAATGTAAACAAATTGGTTATATTAGGCAATCCTATTTGTCGCCAGCTATTGAGAATCGGTGTGGGTTGGAATGAGTGTGCAAAGTTATTTCTGTATAACCCATTTTCCTTCTAGTTGCCTAAAAAGGGGACAAAGTACAAATCCATGTGGCGAAAACATTTTAGTGAATGAGAATTCCAATGGTGTGGCATTTAACATAGACACATCTAAGATAATGTTGTTTACTCTGATTTTTACTTCCCCTTGTATCCTACTCTTAATAGTACTAAGAAGGACTGGCCAATCTGGCCGTAGCTCTGACAAATGGCCGTAGTAGTAGCTCAGTGGTTCTTAAAGTATCTCTGACAAATGGTAACACAAAATATTAATTTAATATTTTAGTCTTATCCAATATCCACAACCATGGTGGATGATGGGCCTTTTCTTCCATTTATATTCAATGCAATAGGTAAAAAAGTTAAAATTTGTTTAACATATATTGACGCACTAGCTTTCAAAAGTCTAAAAACATAACATTTAATTTTCGAGATTTCAACAGTACAAAATACATTGTTAGGAGTACAAGATACATTGTCATAAATATTAGATCCAATTTAAAGAAAAATAAGTCCACGCATTTTCTTCTCAAAAAAATCATTAAGCATAATAACAAAGGAATGATTGGCAACACTCCAATAGTAAGTTTATCGATAATGCGACTTCACCAACGTCATTTAGTAAAGTAGATAATTTGTATTGAAGTTGACAGAGTAAACAGCGCAGAGATTTTAGGCATAAATTAAAGTTCGATTTCCTAAACTATAAATAAAACCTTTTGCTAGCTTTTCTTGTACAATATTGGCACGTGTACCAAGCAGGGTCGTTTAATGAGGGGGGTTTGTCCGGTATAATTTCCCAATAGTTCTCCCGAAAAAAAAAAAAGGGGAAAGTAGAATACGAGTACCTAATTTAGGTAAAAAATTGTTGCGAAAAGGGGCCCAATTATTATTTCTTTCTGGTGTAAACATTCTCCTGCTGTAAACATTTTTAAGACTGCTAGGGTAAAGGGACTTTTTAGTTTTATTCAAGCAGGATAAAAGAGGTATATTCTAGTTAGCCCCAGGGTCCGGTTGGGCTATGAACAAACAAACGGTCCTGGTATCTAGCATGTGGTGATAAGGGGTGGGTTTCCTTGTTATGCTAATTCCATGCTGACTCATGGTTCCTAGATTACCGTAATCCAGTTCTTTATCGACTTGTTGATGTTCAATAATTGCGTTTAGAACACGCGTCAACCTTTATGCAAATGGTCTGTTTGTTTGCCTAGACTATACTACCTGTCTCGGTGGTGTAGTGGTAAAGTCGCCTGGTAAACAGTAGCAATGAAGTAAGTCCAAACCATATACCGTCGCATACTCTCTGCTTTATACCACAAAGAATTTGAGATAATTATATTTTGCTGAATTGGTGAATAAAATTTGCTCCCAATATGTCCAAATTCTAATTCCAATTTGTTACCCTTGGTGATCTTGATTAGAAAGATATGTTTAAGATTCACCCTCAGGGATGTTTAGTGGTACCATCAGTCCAAGTTTGGAATAGAGCCTAATAATGAGGCTTTACGTATAAAATAACTAAATTAGGTTCGGTTCTACCATTAAAACTAACATCTTGAAAACCTTATATTAAAATAAAAAAAGATATAATTGTAAATAATAATTGGATTATGATAAACCGCTTTGATTGTTAACACCTTCATGCACATGAATGGCAAAGTAATTAGATAACTAAGAGCTAATATGGAATAGCTGGGTACGTCCTTTCTGAAACTTGTCATATTAGCGTCTATAAAGTTTTGAAACAATAATAAAAATATGGTAATTGAAGCCTTACAACGGATTCCTATTAATGGTGGAGCTGTTAGAGCCATTCATCCAATAAATAATCCATTTAGCCCAACCATAATATTGTTTCCAATATCAAGCATCCATCTAAAGTTACATAATTTTATTAATTCGATAGAGAATAATTACAACGTACCACACCTTGCACGAGAGATGTGAACTAAACTTACATGTAGATACGTATTATATTGCCCACAAGCATCTATGATAGAAACAGAAGTAAATTATGTAAAAACGCCATTTCATATTAATTTCTTGTCATTCAAAGACTTAGTTTAAGCGTTGGTATCAAATGTAGGATTCATGCTATTAGTGGCGTATGACAAGATACATGTAGGCATCTGGATTTTTTCGAAATCGCTCGGTTGAAGAGACCAACCAAGCCATGGAACTAAATAACTAATGTAGAGAACAATTAAATTGAACGCAAATAAGTAAAATAGGGGACTAAAAATAATTTGTTGATTTTTATTTTCAGCTAAATCCGAGGGGATCGAATCCGATATCGGTCACGATTATGCTGAAATCTACACTCCCTCCCGAGAAAAACTTATGTGGGACGATACGGATCTAAAGCCCCCCACTCCCCCTCTACATAGATTCCCATCCTGGGAGTCCAGAATTTACCAAGTTGCCAACGAAGGTCTTTCAGTCGCTTCTGGAAACGAAGAAGATGATGTTAATCGTACAGTAACGTCTTCCCAAGGATATTGTGATATTAATGTTCCCGTGTATACCATTGTTAAAGGTAATTATAACATCGATAACAATGCTAATAGGCATAGCAGAAAATTGGAGCCCAAGAACAATGAAGAAACTTTAAACTGGGTGTAAAAATGGATATCATAGAAACGCTAGTTTATTTGAAGTTTCTATGGGTTTCATTTCGTTGATAGTGAACTTGAGTAGATTTATTTCAGCTGAGTTGTTGTCTAAAGCATGACGGGTTTATTTTCCAACGGAATACAATTTTTTACCCATAGTTTTCTAAAGAATAGGAAGGGAGGGAGAGAGAAAAATTTAACCGCATAATTATCTCGTCCTAGTAGTGTGTATGCATATGTATATATAAAAACTTAAATACGGGAAATCTAACTCACAAAAGGATCCTGGTTTCAATAAAGTTGTTTAGAAACGAAGAAAACTGTGCGGCTACATGATTGGAACTGAAATCTTTGTTATTCCTATTCACTGGCCAAACTAACAGAATATCCCTAATTCTTGGCCCCTTTCATATTTCAGGTCGTGCTAGTCAAATCCGCTCGATGCCATTCACAGGCGAGTCGTCTGACGACTCTTCAGACGGCGAGGTCGAGCACCCCTTTCACACGAACGTCGCGGTGTGCGTTCGAAACCAATCGAGTAGCGACAACACCGATAGTTCCATATCGAGCACAAGCCCGAGTAAGAGTCACAAGACGATAAGCGACAGTGTGTCCCCTGCTCGGAGAAGTTCCTCAGGATCTCCGACCAAAGGTGAAAAGAATTTGAAAAAATTTGCTCCTTTCGTGAGGTTCATTAAACAATTGCTTTAGAAGCAAGCCAAAGACGAGGAAGGAAGTTGCTATAAACTTTTAGATCCACATCACAAACATGGGCCCATATCACATAGTAATTATATGAAAGAACGTAAAACAGATCTTTTTTTTTTGCATTTTTTTCTCAAGACTCCTAAAGTTATACGAAAAAGGAATACCTATTTCTAGAATTTTTAAAGTATTCTTCAAAATTTGAAATCCATCCAATCCTCTTTGATAAACCTTACCTACTTGCTGCCCATAATGAAACTCTCCCACGAACAACAATACTCAACACGGAAGAAAAAGTTACAGAAAAGATTTAAAATAGGTAAAATAATAATCATATTTCCAAGGTTTCCTGATGCAACTAATTGAGCGAGCTTCCTGAATTTCGTTCCTCTTACGGACCTGAAGATCATAGATAAACCGACAATATTTACAAGTATGTAGTGACGAGTAGATTGGCTTTAAAGTTTAGTCTATGTAGCGACAAATACTAAACTTTAACGCCAATCGTCCAGAAGTCTAATGTAAACAAATTGGTTATATTAGGCAATCCTATTTGTCGCCAGCTATTGGGAATCGGTGTGGGTTGGAATGAGTGTGCAAAGTTATTTCTGTATAACCCATTTTCCTTCTAGTTGCCTAAAAAGGGCACAAAGTACAAATCCATGTGGCTAAAATATTTTCATGAATGAGAATTCCAATGGTGTGGCATTTAACATAGACACATCTATGATAATGTTGTTTACTCCGATTTTTACTTCCCCTTGTATCCTACTCTTATAGTACTAAGAAGGACTGGCCAATCTGGCCATAGTATTAGCTCAGTGGTTCTTAAAGTATCTCTGACAAATGGTAACACAAAATATTTAATATTTTAGTCTTATCCAATATCCACAACCATGGTGTATGATGGGCCTTTTCTTCCATTTATATTCAATAGGTAAAAAAGTTAAAATTTGTTTAACATATTGACGCACTAGCTTTCAAAAGTCTAAAAACATAACATTTAATTTTCGAGATTTCAACAGTACAATATACATTGTTAGGAGCACAAGATACATTGTCATAAATATTAGATCCAATTTAAAGAAAAACAAGTCCACGCATTTTCTTCTCAAAAAATTCATTAAGAATAATATAACAAAGGAATGATTGGCAACACTCCAATAGTAAGTTTATCGATAATGCGACTTCACCAACGTCATTTTAAAGTAGATAATTTGTATTGAAGTTGACAGAGTAAACAGCGCAGAGATTTTAGGCATAAATTAAAGTTCGATTTCCTAAATTATAAATAAAACCTTTTGCTAGCTTGTCTTGTACAATATTGGCACGTGTACCAAGCAGGGTCGTTTAATAAGGGGGGTTTGTCCGGTATAATTTCCCAATGGTTCTCCCGAAAAAAAAGGAAAGTAGAATATGAGTAGGTACCTACCTAATGTAGGTAAAAAATTGTTGCGAAAAGGGGCCCAATAATTATTATTTCTTTCTGGTGTAAACATTCTCCTGCTGTAAACATTTTTAAGACTGCTAGGGTAAAGGGACTTTTTAGTTTTATTCAAGCAGGATAAACGAGGTATATTCTAGTTAGCCCCAGGGTCCGGTTAGGCTATGAACAAACAAACGCTCCTGGTATCTAGCATGTGGTGATAAGGGGTGGGTTTCCTTGTTATGCTAATTCCATGCTGACTCATGGTTCCTAGATTACCGTAATCAGAGGTATATTCTAGTTAGCCCCAGGGTCCGGTTGGGCTATGAACAAACAAACGGTCCTGGTATCTAGCATGTGGTGATAAGGGGTGGGTTTCCTTGTTATGCTAATTCCATGCTGACTCATGGTTCCTAGATTACCGTAATCCAGTTCTTTATCGACTTGTTGATGTTCAATAATTGCGTTTAGAACACGCGTCAACCTTTATGCAAATGGTCTGTTTGTTTGCCTAGACTATACTACCTGTCTCGGTGGTGTAGTGGTAAAGTCGCCTGGTAAACAGTAACAATGAAGTAAGTCCAAACCATATACCGTCGCATACTCTCTGCTTTATACCACAAAGAATTTGAGATAATTATATTTTGCTGAATTGGTGAATAAAATTTGCTCCCAATATGTCCAAATTCTAATTCCAATTTGTTACCCTTTTCCAGACAACATGTCGTTCGAATCGGAGATGTCTGAGGACTACGCCATACCTCCGGACGCCCTATCCTGTTTCAACCTTTATGCAAATGGTCTATTTGTTTGCCTAGACTATACTACCTGTCTCGGTGGTGTAGTGGTAAAGTCGCCTGGTAAACAGTAGCAATGAAGTAAGTCCAAACCATATACCGTCGCATACTCTCTGCTTTATACCACAAAGAATTTGAGATAATTGTATTTTGCTCAATTGGTGAATAAAATTTGCTCCCAATATGTCCAAATTCTAACTCCAATTTGTTACCCTTTTCCAGACAACATGTCGTTCGAATCGGAGATGTCTGAGGACTACGCCATACCTCCGGACGCCCTATCCTGTAGCGGTGACTCTCTAGAGTGGTACTCCCTAGTGCTGAAGAATTCCAACTACGCCAACGTAGGCAGCCCTTGCCGTCTCCAAAAAGGCATTCCGCCGTCGGACATCAGTATTGATAAGTCGGGCTACTTGGTGAAGCTTGGAGGAAAGCTGAAGACTTGGAGGCGTAGATGGTTTCAACTGAACAATGGAAAGCTGCATTACTGGAAATCTCAGGTATAATAATAGAATAAGACAATGATGGGTCTTAACGAACTACCTATATAGAATAGAAAAACTTGCTTTTTTATCCGGCCAGTCCCTAAAAAAGCTAATAAAAAGTCCCGTTACTTGAGCAGTCGTAACGAAGATTTTTGCAAGTTATTTTATGCCATTTTTCATGCAATTGGTTTTGGCTTTCCACCATTCAGCGAATGTATTTTGTAGAAAAATACCTATGTACCTACCTACATCATTCTGTGACAATAGATACTCGATAGTGAGTTTTGTCTCGGTTCTACACATCATTTTTGTAGAAAAATAAAATAATAATTAAACGGGAGGTATCAGACCTTACATTTTTATTTCAAGCTCTACTGGGACTTCTATCATACCCAGGAGCCACATTATTGTCATCAATAGTTCGTTAACAGTCTGGTTTTTTTTTCAATTCAAAGTCAATAACAACTGAAATGAAATGGTGAGAAATATAATGGCGTGAGCGCACGTAAAAACAATCATCCCATATTCAATTTCAATATAGAAAATGACTCACGATTTTGGTAAATGTGCAAAATAAATATTCGATTATTGTACGTGGATTTTTAGTCCGTCCTTCCTTTAAAATTACAATAGTAATAATAAAAGGTATAAGGGACGGACTATGGTATTCACTTTGGTGTAGTCTGTCTGTGTGTCTGTCTGACCCCATAGAAGGACTTATCCAAACCTGGTCGACCTATATATCAAATTAAAGGTCTTTTACCAGGAACACGAAAGTGGTGGTGCAAATTTTGTCCAAAAAACCAAAAAAAAACTGGTTTTTGGGAGATTTTTTTCACATTTTCTCACACAAATGAGCTCTGATCTTGAAATTTGTCGCGACGACCTATGAACTCAAAGCGAGAAAGTTTCAGATAACACTTCAGTCGATCATTTAAGACCGGTTTTAGCGTCACCTATGTTAAGCTACGCCGAGAAAGGCCAATAAATGGATGGGTGACTTAAACATTATAATGGGAAGAAAGGGAGAACGGGCTCTAGTCTTGATTTTAAATCATAACATGAAAGTAAAATTAAAAAATCAATACTTTTTACTTAAGTTATATATAGCAATGGATACTTACGAGAGTATCCATTGCTATATATAACTTAGGTAAAAAGTATTTACAAAGGATGTCAAAATTAAATAAATTAATTAATAATTAAAAAATCAAATCAAGAATAATAATAAACTGAATAACAAATTAGGAATTCTTCGAGCAAACAATTGATTGAATAATTTCACGATTTATTACGGAGTAAAGTTGGAAATTCAAATCTCGCACCTGAATCTTTTCGTTATTGGTTATTGCGTTGACACGAAATTGTTCTTCAATAACAATGAAAAGAAGATCCAAATGCCGATGGTAATTATGAAATTATTAATGTATTTATAACGACAGATAACCATTATTTTCTATATTAGATATTAGATATTAGTGCTTTATTTAGACTGTCGAATTAGGACATGTATATGGGTTTTTTACCCAACGCTGGTGCTTTATTTCCATAAGAACTTGGTTGAATGGGTGAGTAGAACAACCAGGAATGTTAAAAATCGATTTTTCAGGAGAGCAATCATAGTGCAAAAATCGTACATGGATCGAAGGGGTATTCCCCACTCTAAAATCGAAATGCTTTATGGATCTAAGGGGTATTTCCCCTCCATATTCACAGAGACGATAGAAAAAAAAGTATATTCCTTGTTATTCTGCAAAAAAAAGCTTCTAAAAGACCTTCTTGACGATTTGCAGAATAAGGTCGACAATTTTATAACCCCAAAGAGAGATTTGAACCAATACCTCAAATGGATGAGTGACTTGAACATTGTATTGGTAGTTATTAGGAAACATTAAAAGGAATAAAGGGAGAACGGGCTCTAGTGTTGATTTTAAATCATTACATGAAAGTAAAATCAAATCAATAATAATAAACTGAATATTAAACAAATTAGGTACATAGGTACTGATTTTCTTTAGCCTCGATCGAATATAGTACGGGCTAAAAAATTCCCGGAGGGACGGGCCCAGCTTTTTCTTCGAGCAAACAATTGATTGAATAATTTCACGATTTATTACGGAGTAAAGTTGGAAATTCAAATATCGCACCTGAATCTTTTCGTTATTATTAGTTATTGCGTTGACACGAAATTCTTCTTCAATAACAATGAAGAGAAGATCCTAATGCCGATGGTAATTATAAAATTATTAATGTATTTATCACGACAGATAACCATTATTTTCTATATGGGTTTTTTACCCAACGCTGGCGCTTTATTTCCATAAGAACTTAGTTGAATGGGTGAGTAGAACAACCAGGAATGTTAAAAATCGATTTTTCAGGAGAGCAATCATAGTGCAAAAATCATACATGGATCTAAGGGGTATTCCCCACTCTAAAATCGAAATGCTTTATGGATCTAAGGGGTATTTCCCCTCCATATTCACAGAGACGATAGAAAAAAAGTATATTCCTTGTTATTCTGCAAAAAAAGCTTCTAAAAGACCTTCTTGACGATTTGCAGAATAAGGTCGACAATTTTATAACCCCAAAGAGAGATTTGAACCAATAGCTAAACAAGTTCTATTATTTATAAATAGCATTTATCAGTAAACATCTACCAACGTATGAACACATCAGAAATCGGAATAAAAATAGCAAAGGATGGGAGTGAAAGGGCGTTTTATGTTGGATAAGTGGATAGTGAACCGTTACCTAGGGCAAAGCTCGGATGAGTCAGTGTGATATGAATCACTCTGCTAATAACTGTGGTAAATTTAACATTATAAGCTTTATCTATGATTTCCTGAGGATAAATAATTACACCGTTTCTTGGAAACTTGGGAAAATAAATAACATCAACGAGTAGGTCTCGGTACAAATTTGTCGTATGCAGGAGACAAGTCGAAGTTACCTTAAACTCTAAGCACTCTCGAAGAGATTCGACTGATCAGTGAAAAATTAGGTCACAGGACACAGAACAAACTAACTGTCAGAAAAACGAACTTTTTCCTATATAAAAATACGTGGAGATAGGTACTCATGACTAATTTACAAAAACAAACTTTTTCACTCATAAGTCATACATATTGCTTGATGCTATACTTCAAGAGAGATACTTGTAAAATCAGCCTAGAAAAACAAACTTTTTCGTCCATTATTTTCAACTTTCTGTTGTATTTCTTTTCCAGAATGCCCAACGACGCAATGCCACCAAACTCCTGTTGAACAAAGACAAAAACAAACCTGACATCGAAGGCTGGTTGACCAAAGTTAGGAATGGTCATTCGAAGAAATGTTGGTGCGTTTTAGTGGGAAAAATGTTTTTGTACTTCAAGTCACCATCTGATAATGTAAGTACATAACACGGAAACTAAAGGATCAGAATTACTGATGCCTACTATATACCTATAAAGTTTTAAAAAAAAGTACCTATTTAAGCCCGGATCCATAGTCACTGTTTTTCTGGTTTAAAGTAGGCAATTTTAACTGATCGGTAAAATCGTCAAATTTCATTATGATCAACAAACTTTGATTTGAATAATGTAATAGGAAAATAGAGTAGCCCCGAGTTCTCAACCCTAAAAGATAACAAGTATAGCACGGAGAGAAATAAGTTCAAGTGCTGTACAAACTATATATTCTGACTCTAATGCCTCGAATCGTACTTCTTGATATAATGTTGTGTATAGAATAAAAATTCAGCTGGTTCTTCATTCATCTGCCAAGCGTTCCTTATCTAATCTTCATATTTCTTGTTCCACATCTTCCACGCAATCCAAGTCGTTCTAGATTTCCACGCAACCTCTTCTGTAATTAAATACGGGCACTCCTCGAAATATTTCCCGACAGCTGAGCCCAAACATGAAAATCTCATCTTACACCTAAACCACGACGTTAGAGCTTTGTAATCTAGATAAATAGATTTGATATTGGGAACGTCCAACGTCATTGGGTACGTCAGAACGAGAGAAACACATGTATCACCCGAACCTTAAAAAAAACTTAATGCAGAAAAAAAAAAAACAGAGAAGTACAAAAATGGAGATCCAAACATAATAGAAGTTTCCATAGGAAATTCGTATTAAATATGAGATCTGTTTTGCATGTATGTTCTGCGCTACAGTGGCCCACTCAAATATTTCAAACCACGCTTCGTCATTGCGATGACTTGGTCTATAGGGTCCAGGGAAATCTTGTAGTCGACTTCTAGATCAGTAGTTAGAGGAAACATTTGACCGCCAACTAATGAAGAACAGTCAGGAAAAGTTCTAAAGAAGCCTCTATTTTCAAAATTCAGCCTCAAGGAACGAAAATGCAAGAAGGGATGAAAAAAACTTTAAATACATCAGGAAAAGCTGTCTCCTTTAAACTAAATAAGAAGCACAATCACGAGTGTTGCATTTCTTTTTCCACCTCTCATCTCTTTGTACTAAACAAAGATCTTTACAGAATTGTAATTCAAGAAACGGACAAAGTTTCACAAGTTTAGTTAACTGTCGATGGATGCCATTCAATTGAGACCGACTTCCATAATAGTTTGAATGAAATCGCCTTACACTCCAAGAGATTAACACCATATGTGTTCAATTAAACAGCCTAATATAAATTGGATTGCTCTGAAGTCATAATTTTCTAGGACAGTTTGTATTGTGCATAGAAATTATCTACTTAACCACACACAAGAACAAGTGCATAATAATCGTACTTGCTACTTGAATGTGGGTTTTTCCTCTTTTTACGTATTTCTACGTATATTTCTTTTTAGATCAAATTATGATTGATATAACATCAGTTTCTCTTCAGAACAGTCAGTGTTTTCACATTATTAGTGGAGATTCCTCTTTACGTAAAAAGCTGGTCCTATTTTGTAAGTATTTCTGTAGGTAACCTACACGAACAAATGAAAATACACGAACTTTAATTATTTATTTTTCCTAATTATTCAATATCCTTGAGCCAGATCCTACATTGGGATTTAAATACTTTATTGAAATTACACTTAAAATACCAATACCTTCTGGGCGAGAGGCCAAAGTCCGCTATATTATGACGTTTTCACTTCTTTGCTGTACCTACACCATGTGCTCGATAAATTAGTAGAAATCATATTGAGAATCTAGTATGTGCTAATATTCTTGCTATCTTAACATCAATGAGAGTTATACCGAGAATGAACACAATCATGAATGATTTAACGCCCACTTTACGATATTTACGTATCGATTGGATCGTTTTCATATTGTAAAGTTAGCTTGTGATTTTGTAAATGATGCGGATTCAAACTGAGAGTACTGATCAGAATTACTGTGGACCTCCTGCTAGTTTCTGTGCTTTACACATTACAAATTGGACATAGATTAAGACATTTTCACACGAGTATTGTGACAAGCATAAAACTATCTGTCCGTTCACAATAATACATGACGATGACTAGAATTTTTGTGGCAAAGAGTTGTACAACGTTTTATTATTGACATTTACATTACCTATATCTGAGTTAACATTTTCTCTTCCTCTTAAAGAGCCAGGACAGGCTCTTTATTAAAGTAAAATGGCTTTTAAAGCCCCTTTTGAAAAAATTCTTAAATCCAAAAATAATAATAGTCATAATAATAATAATAAAAAAAATGGAAAGAAGATAAAATCTGTTCATTCATTATGAAAGTTCAGACTGTCCTAGATCACCTTACAGCTCGCCTCTAGTTTTTAGATCCAAAAATAATAATAATAAAAAAATGGAAAGAAGATAAAATCTGTTCATTCATTATGAAAGTTCAGACTGTCCTAGATCACCTTACAGCTCGCCTCTAGTTTTTAGAGTTCTTCTGATCATGTAGGTTGCTGTGAGATGGTTTGATGCAATTTTTACTTTCCTAGCACATTTTGCACGAACAATATTAGGGTTAGTGATTCGAATATTTTGTGGGCTTCCTCGCCCGTTATCTCTTCATAATTGGTTTCTTTTTTAATTGAAGGTGTGCCTGAATCATAAATATTGCCGAGTTGTTAATTTTTTACGAAGGTGGCTCGAAACTTGAAGATTTTGGGCAGGTTGATTATTCTCTCGAAGAACTTTGCCAAACTTTGCTACAAGCCTACGTGACTAATATTGTGTTTTGGTCATGGCGCTTTGACCTGTTTTCTAGGTCATCTATACGCTCTGCATGTGGCTCATTGATATCCATATCAACTTGTCCAATGTCAAGCACAGAAATCATGATCTTGGGTGTATTCGTCAATAATATTAGGCTTGCTGACAAATTTGACCGCCAACTAATGAAGAACAGTCAGGAAAAGTTCTAAAGAAGCCTCTATTTTCAAAATTCAATAATATTAGGCTTGCTGACAAATTTGACCGCCAACTAATGAAGAACAGTCAGGAAAAGTTCTAAAGAAGCCTCTATTTTCAAAATTCAGCCTCAAGGAACGAAAATGCAAGAAGGGATGAAAAAAACTTTAAATACATCAGGAAAAGCTGTCTCCTTTAAACTAAATAAGAAGCACAATCACGAGTGTTGCATTTCTTTTTCCACCTCTCATCTCTTTGTACTAAACAAAGATCTTTACAGAATTGTCATTCAAGAAACGGACAAAGTTTCACATCAAGTTTAGTAACCTGTCGATGGATGCCGTTCAATTGAGACCGACTTCCATAATAGTTTGAATGAAATCGCCTTACACTCCAAGAGATTAACACCATATGTGTTCAATTAAACAGCCTAATATAAATTGGATTGCTCTGAAGTCATAATTTTCTAGGACAGTTTAATTCAAGAAACGGACAAAGTTTCACAAGTTTAGTTAACTGTCGATGGATGCCATTCAATTGAGACCGACTTCCATAATAGTTTGAATGAAATCGCCTTATACTCCAAGAGATTAACACCATATGTGTTCAATTAAACAGCCTAATATAAATTGGATTGCTCTGAAGTCATAATTTTCTAGGACAGTTTGTATTGTGCATAGAAATTATCTACTTAACCACACACAAGAACAAGTGCATAATAATCGTACTTGCTACTTGAATGTGGGTTTTTCCTCTTTTTACGTATTTCTACGTATATTTCTTTTTAGATCAAATTATGATTGATATAACATCAGTTTCTCTTCAGAACAGTCAGTGTTTTCACATTATTAGTGGAGATTCCTCTTTACGTAAAAAGCTGGTCCTATTTTAGTGGGTTTTTCCTCTTTTTACGTATTTCTACGTATATTTTTTTTAGATCAAATTATGATAGATATAACATCAGTTTCTCTTCAGAACAGTCAGTGTTTTCACATTATTAGTGGAGATTCCTCTTTACGTAAAAAGCTGGTCCTATTTTGTAAGTATTTCTGTAGGTAACCTACACGAACAAATGAAAATACACGAACTTTAATAATTATTTATTTTTCCTAATTATTCAATATCCTTGAGCCAGATCCTACATTGGGATTTAAATACTTTATTGAAATTACACTTAAAATAATGTCAAAACTGTTAAATTTACATTTGTTTAGAACAATATTTATTGACCTGGTGGGTGATGAGAACATTTCCAATCGAAGGTTCGTACTCATCTTCACCAAATCTCATATTTCAGAATGACATCAAACGGAAACCTCAAGGGGAAATTCTCATGGATCAACTGTGCCGAATAACGAGGAATATTTATTGACCTGGTGGGTGATGAGAACATTTCCAATCGAAGGTTCGTACTTATCTTCACCAAATCTCATATTTCAGAATGACATCAAACGGAAACCTCAAGGGGAAATTCTCATGGATCAACTGTGCCGAATAACGAGGGCGGATGGAGCAGCCACGTTTGAAATAGCCACCACGAAGAAAACCTATTACCTGACGGCAGACTCGATAGCAACCATGGAAGAATGGCTCAGGATATTACAGGTAAAGTTGAACCTATAGTGTTGACAAAAATGGTAATTTTAGCACATCCACTATTTTTCGACCCCGCCGGAATTAGAAGCCAGGTCTTTTGCGTGCAAGGCGACTACATCGACAACTATGCCATGGGAGCTGACCTATTCAAGAATATGTAATTAAACAAGCCCAAGATAACAGGGAATAAAAGGATTTAGTAACCAACTTAACATCAAACTAGGAAGAGAAAAATGTACATGTAGGTACTTATTCGAACGAAAGTTTGAATATTCTCTTAGTTTTACAAGACAATAAGAGGCGACTACATCGACAACTATGCCATGGGAGCTGACCTATTCAAGAATATTTAATTAAACAAGCCCAACATAACAGGGAATAAAAGGATTTAGTAACCAACTAAACATCAAACTAGGAAGAGAAAAATGTACATGTAGGTACTTATTCGAACGAAAGTTTGAATATTCTCTTAGTTTTACAAGACAATAAGCCGATTAGTTAAAGAAGGTACATCGTCATTTGTCACCTCTCATAAAGCTGCAATTCGTTCTTCCACATTAAAAATGGCTTTCTAGAAAGACATACAAATCAATCAAGCTAAAAAAATGACATTACTGGACATTAAGAAAACTGTTTGTATTTTAAACCAAATTTAATTTTATCGATTTTAGTTTGACTAACGGAGATTGATTTATAATGTAATCAGTCATTCAGACCGACAGCTTCCTATTATTAACCTTTTATTGATATATTTTTGTTGAACTTTAGACCCCTCTGGCTGTTATGAGGAGTGTCTACAACATATCGACTGTGTTTTTTCGACTCCTGTGGTAAAGGGACTTTATATGCTATTCTTTTCTACAAAATGTAACTTTTCATTCAACTTTATTTCAGAGTGTTCAATTATTCACTGCAGTAGCTGTAGAGTCAGCAGGGATCGACTACCACGTCGTGCTAGCTCAGAATGCACTGCAGCAATGTCTCGACTATCCTGAACTGCAGGATGAACTGATCTGTATTCTAGTCATAGGTACATCGTCATTTGTCACCTCTCATAAAGCTTCAATTCGTTCTTCCACATTAAAAATGGCTTTCTAGAAAGACATACAAATCAATCAAGCTAAAAAAATGACATTACCGGACATTAAGAAAACCGTTTGTATTTAAACCAAATTAAATTTTATCGATTTTAGTTTGACTAACGGAGATTGATTTATAATGTAATCAGTCATTCAGACCGACAGCTTCCTATTATTAACCTTTTCTCCTTTTATGCATCTACTCTTCTTTGCCAGCAAGTTACTTTGTATCAAATGACTGGCTATTAAAATAGGTTGTGGTCATTTTTGAGAAGGTCAATTCGGATAAAAATAGAAATTTCTTCAGTTAACAATCATCACGAAAAAAAAATATTCAACTATAGGCACAAACTCAAAGTAACAACATAGAAGATTCGTAGAATAGAATGTGCTCTCTTTATACTCCCAGCTCTCGGAATGAGACTGAAAAGTCCTTTTACCCTCGCAGCTTAAACAAGTTCTATTATTTATAAACAGCATTTATCAGTAAACATCTACCAACGTATGAACACATCAGAAATCTGAATAAAAATAGCAAAGGATGGGAGTGAAAGGGCGTTTTATGTTGGATAAGTGGATAGTGAACCGTTACCTAGGGCAAAGCTCGGATGAGTCAGTGTGATATGAATCACTCTGCTAATAACTGTGGTAAATTAAACAGTATAAGCTTTATCTATGATTTCCTGAGGATAAATAATTACACCGTTTCTTGGAAACTTGGGGAAATAAATAATATCAACGAGTAGGTCTCGGTACAAATTTGTCGTATGCAGGAGACAAGTCGAAGTTACCTTAAACTCTAAGCACTCTCGAAGAAATTCGAAAATAAATAACATCAACGAGTAGGTCTCGGTACAAATTTGTCGTATGCAGGAGACAAGTCGAAGTTACCTTAAACTCTAAGCACTCTCGAAGAGATTCGACTGATCAGTGAAAAATTAGGTCACAGGACACAGAACAAACTAACTGTCAGAAAAACGAACTTTTTCCTATATAAAAATACGTGGAGATAGGTACTCATGACTAATTTACAAAAACAAACTTTTTCACTCATAAGTCATACATATTGCTTGATGCTATACTTCAAGAGAGATACTTGTAAAATCAGCCTAGAAAAACAAACTTTTTCGTCCATTATTTTCAACTTTCTGTTGTATTTCTTTTCCAGAATGCCCAACGACGCAATGCCACCAAACTCCTGTTGAACAAAGACAAAAACAAACCTGACATCGAAGGCTGGTTGACCAAAGTTAGGAATGGTCATTCGAAGAAATGTTGGTGCGTTTTAGTGGGAAAAATGTTTTTGTACTTCAAGTCACCATCTGATAATGTAAGTACATAACACGGAAACTAAAGGATCAGAATTACTGATGCCTACTAGGTATAAAGTTTTAAAAAAAAGTACCTATTTAAGCCCGGATCCATAGTCACTGTTTTTCTGGTTTAAAGTAGGCAATTTTAACTGATCGGTATACCTATAAAGTTTTAAAAAAAAGTACCTATTTAAGCCCGGATCCATAGTCACTGTTTTTCTGGTTTAAAGTAGGCAATTTTAACTGATCGGTAAAATCGTCAAATTTCATTATGATCAACAAACTTTGATTTGAATAATGTAATAGGAAAATAGAGTAGCCCCGAGTTCTCAACCCTAAAAGATAACAAGTATAGCACGGAGAAAAATAAGTTCAAGTGCTGTACAAGCTACGAGTATATACCTATTCTGACTCTAACGCCTCTAATCGTACTTCTTGATATAATGTTGTGTATAAAATAAAAATTCAGCTGGTTCTTCATTCATCTGCCAAGCGTTCCTTATCTAATCTTCATATTTCTTGTTCCACATCTTCCACGCAATCCGAAATAAGTTCAAGTGCTGTACAAACTATATATTCTGACTCTAATGCCTCGAATCGTACTTCTTGATATAATGTTGTGTATAGAATAAAAATTCAGCTGGTTCTTCATTCATCTGCCAAGCGTTCCTTATCTAATCTTCATATTTCTTGTTCCACATCTTCCACGCAGTCCAAGTCGTTCTAGATTTCCACGCAACCTCTTCTGTAATTAAATACGGGCACTCCTCGAAATATTTCCCGACAGCTGAGCCCAAACATGAAAATCTCATCTTACACCTAAACCACGACGTTAGAGCTTTGTAATCTAGATAAATAGATTTGATATTGGGAACGTCCAACGTCATTGGGTACGTCAGAACGAGAGAAACACATGTATCACCCGAACCTTAAAAAAAAACTTAATGCAAAAAAAAAAAAAAAAAAAGAGAAGTACAAAAATGGAGATCCAAACATAATAGAAGTTTCCATAGGAAATTCGTATTAAATATGAGATCTGTTTTGCATGTATGTTCTGCGCTACAGTGGCCCACTCAAATATTTCAAACCACGCTTCGTCATTGCGATGACTTGGTCTATAGGGTCCAGGGAAATCTTGTAGTCGACTTCTAGATCAGTAGTTAGAGGAAACTACGAGTTTCCATGGATTGTTGCTGAAAGAACAAGAGTTAGAAAGAAACCTTTGTGGAAAGAAAAATCATGGTGTGGGATTACCTTGTTCTACAATTTTTGGTAATATCTCTCTAAAATAGTGAACTATTAGACTAAACATAAGCAGCTTTAACTTCATGGTCAATTTCAGTTCAGAAAATCCATTTTGATACGTCCGGAAACCCTATAAGAAATCCTTGTTTTCAAAACTTGGTCATGTGTCTTTAACAACCAAGCTATAAATATATTTATAGAGAAAAATATTTTATTTCTGAGTTCTTGAAAAGAATTGCGACATTCTTCATAAACTTTGAATTGATTGATGGGGTTTACATCCGATTTTACTTCGACAGATCGACAGTATTTATTTCCTTCGTTTTTCAGTAGGTTGATTGACATTGCCTTGTGCTAGATCAAATATATCCGTTCATATCTCTTGTGTATTGTGTTATCCATTTCAGACTCCATTAGGCCAAATCAACATGAAAGATGCACGGGTTGAAGAGGTGGAACAAATCAGTGATTCGGATAGCGAAGAGAAGGAGGCAGATTCCGACAAACTCACCATTGGCATTTTTCCGTCCCAAAGTCCACCCACCTACTTGTTGATGTCAACGAAACAAGAAAAAGTGAGTTTTTGAGCTGATAAATTGGTCGAAAAATTCATTTGTTTTTGGCAATAGGATTTAGTAGCAAAACTTCGAGTTAGTCGCAATAGAATTAACCAATAGAAAATCCAATTATCAAGAATTTAAAATCAGTGATGTACAACAAACTAGCGAAATACTGCGGTCCTAGGTCTTATTCAAATCTGTACTCTAGCAGGTTTTTTACGAGGCAGTCTCAGATGACACAGTTCATAAACTTCTCTTATTATTAGTCAGTTAGGGACACAATAACAGGTTGACTGTGGGTATAAGCACTTACACCCAAGTAAAAAGTATATTGGAAGCACCAAATCCGCCTTCAGCATAAACTTATGTTTTCTACGTGAGATATTAATTTTCTCACATTTCGACTAAACTCCTGTCGGCGCAGTATAGTGATAATTGCAGTGGTCACTCCTACCTGGTCAAAGTGTGCAGTTAACACTGCAGTGAAACGAAATTAATTGATAAATTAAAATAATGACTGTGCAACGTAGAAATTATCGTGTCTACAACATAAAGGAAAATGTAGTCATAATGTTAAATGCACCTATCATCACACTATCAAGACATCTCTTTTCGTAACAAAGTGTGCAGTTAACACTGCAGTGAAACGAAATTAATTGATAAATTAAAATAATGACTGTGCAACGTGGAAATTATCGTGTCTACAACATAAAGGAAAATGTAGTCATAATGTTAAATGCACCTATCATCACACTATCAAGACATCTCTTTTCGGACCGCCCTTTTTAGCATGAAACAAACAGATCTTTATTCTAAGCCTCGATCACAAGCGTTGATTTATTTCTTCTAGGACTCCTGGATGTACCATCTAACCAGAGCATGAAACAAACAGATCTTTATTCTAAGCCTCGATCACAAGCGTTGATTTATTTCTTCTAGGACTCCTGGATGTACCATCTAACCATTGTGTCAAGGGCTGGAGCCAATGAAGGCACGCAGTATGAGCAATTAGTCCAGAAACTTATGGACACTGAAGGAGACCCGAGTAAGCAGAAGTTCTAAACTTTTGACTAATTTCGAAAAGACGGCATTAGCTTGATCTTGGTAAAAATATTGGGCATACCTACATCGCTGAAAGCCCAGAGGAGGGTCATTTTAATTATTAGCTACAGTTATGGAGGCCACATAAAAGTACAAAAGACTTTTATAGCAATTATTCGCGTGGTTTCAAATAACATCTTGTGGAGACATCCACTAATATTGTACTCAAGTCTTCAAGATCTCAATTTTCAACTTACCTTTATGATCCATCTAACCATTGTGTCAAGGGCTGGAGCCAATGAAGGCACGCAGTATGAGCAATTAGTCCAGAAACTTATGGACACTGAAGGAGACCCGAGTAAGCAGAAGTTCTAAACTTTTGACTAATTTCGAAAAGACGGCATTAGCTTGATCTTGGTAAAAATATTGGGCATACCTACATCGCTGAAAGCCCAGAAGAGGGTCATTTTAATTATTATAGCTACAGTTATGGAGGCCACATAAAAGTACAAAAGACTTTTATAAATTTATAGCAATTATTCACGTGGTTTCAAATAACATCTTGTGGAGACATCCACTAATATTGTACTCAAGTCTTCAAGATCTCAATTTTCAACTTACCTTTATGATCTTTTATTGTGATTTTAGACTGCATTTTGTGGAGGCATCCACTAATGTTGTACTCTAAGGACCCTCTCACAGCTCCACTTACAACTTTGACCTCGGAGAGTCTCCAAAACGAAGCCATAAAATTATTTAAGGTGCGTATTTTTTCTTTGGTGAATAAAGAATCATCATCCACCATCAAAATTACAAAAAGTAAGAAGAAAATAAATATTTACTCAAGTGATTAAAGGCAAATACCTTATTTAGCCTGTTGTCACAGGCTAAATCAATACATACTTTAAAAAGGTGGCCCTAACTCCTTCACGAATAGTTTTTTGCGCAAAGAGGACGAAGGTTGATAGAATGAATATCAGACTAGACCTCCTTACAAATTTAGTTTAGTGATAAACTTGTCACATCCACCAATTTTACTTCATTAGTACGTGTGTAAGATACAATATCATTATTTCCTTGGGAGTTGCATCAGACTATTGATATATTATCTGCAAAATAATTACATGAAATTAGTGGATGTGTCAAGTTTGCCATATTGAACTACCATATTGAACTACCTAGCTCTGAGCAATAATCTCAGAAATTAATAAATACCCATGCCATGATTTCGTGGGATGTATTGTGAACCAATTTGGTCCTCATTTGAAAGGGAAATTTGGTTGATTTTAGAAATTATTAATTTAACTAGCCATTCGTATATCTTTCAGATTGACCATGGTGAATTGGAAAATGACAAATCTGGAGCGGGTAGTAAGGAACTTGAAATTTGATTGATTTTAGAAATTATTAATCTAACTAGCCATTCGTATATCTTTCAGATTGACCATGGTGAATTGGAAAATGACAAATCTGGAGCGGGTAGTAAGGAACTTCTTATTCTGCAAGCTTTGGATAGATTTTACCCCTACAAATACAGAGACTCGTTGACCCAAGAAGAATTGACGTAAGTTCTTTTTGAAGTTCTGCTGAATTTGAATATCCGCACACTTGGAACTAACTCTTTCGTCCTAGTTATTCTAGTTAAGTAGGTAATTTTATGTTTGAATCAAATAATAAAATACTAATATTTTGACTTTTTCAATTATTTTCTCAGGGAGCTCCAAGGCAAATTGCAAGAGAAATGGCTCTCACTCAAGGGGAGAACTGTGCTGGATTGCGTCCGAATCTATCTGAATTGCACCAAAAAGTGGCCTTACTTCGGAGCCTCCAACCATCAAAATTACAAAAAGTAAGAAGAAAATAAATATTTACTCAAGTGATTAAAGTCAAATACTTTATTTAGCCTGTTGTCACAGGCTAAATCAATACATACTTTAAAAAGGTGGCCCTAACTCCTTCACGAATAGTTTTTTGCGCTTGATATATTTTTGTTGAATTTTAGACCCCTCTGGCTGTTACAAGGAGTGTCATGTTGTAGACATCGACTGTGTTTTTTCGACTGCTGTGGTAAAGGGACTTTATATGCTATTCTTTTCTACGAAATCTAACTTTTCATTGAACTTTATTTCAGAGTGTTCAATTATTCACTGCAGTAGCTGTAGAGTCAGCAGGGATTGACTACCACGTCGTGCTAGCTCAGAATGCACTGCAGCAATGTCTCGACTATCCTGAACTGCAGGATGAACTGATCTGTATTCTAGTCAAGCAAACGTCCAAACATGTGCTCCATAAACATGGAGTCCAAGTAAGTTGGAAAATATTCACACCAAAATTAATAAATTATCTAATACCTATATAAAAATGAATATTTGTTTGTTTGTGTGTGTGTGTTTGATCGAACTTTATGCCTGGCCAAACCGCTCATCCGATTGCTATGAAACTTTGTCAACTTATTGCTTGCACTCCCGTGAAGGTTATAGGCTATTTTCCGGTACGTTTTTGTTAAGCTACGTCGAGCAAGACCATTAAATGGATGAGTGGCATGAACGGCCATGCCTTGAGGATTTACTAGCAGAAATCCGGAGCGAAGCGACAGGTTTCGGCTAGGATCTAATAAAAATAATACAGTCGAACCTGTCTAAGTGGGAAACCTGGATAACTGGGAACAAAATCGTGGTCCCTTCATTTTTTACTAAAAAAAACTGTTTATGGGAAAATCGAGCCTCTATAAGTGGGAATTACTTTTTTAGATACTTGGTCCGGAGCCTCTGTAAGTGGGAAAGGTTGCCTTTTTCCTAGGTCCGGAGCCTTCAGCGGACCACTGTCAGTGGGAAGTTTGTAGGAAAGCATAGTAACCCTTACTGACAGATTCTTCTTCCTCCAAACCAGTGTTCACATTTACCTCTATAAGTGGGGCTAGGAAAACGGTAACCTCTCTAAGTAGGAAACTTTTTAACTGGAAAACCTGGATAAGTGGGAAAAAATTGTCAGTCCCTTGGATTCCCACTTAGACAGGTTCGACTGTAATTAGAAGGGTGGGAAAAGCCCTCGAACCTAGCGATTGGTAAACTATTTAGTAAGCCATAAAAAAGGTACATTTCCTTCTTTGTTTTCCCCCAAAACATCTGCAGTAGCAAAATTTCCCACAAAAATTAATAAATATCTAATAAAAATAATACAGTCGAACCTGTCTAAGTGGGACTCGTCTAAGTGGGAAACCTGTATAACTCGGAAAAAAAATCGTGGCCCCTTCATTTTTTACTAAAAAAAACTATTTAAATGGGAAAATCGAGCCTCTATAAGTGGGAATGACTTTTTCTAGATACTTGGTCCGGAGCCTCTGTAAGTGGGAAAGGTTGCCTTTTTCCTAGGTCCGGAGCCTTCAGCGGACCTCTGTAAGTGGGAATTTGTAGGAAAGCATAGTAACCCTTACTGACAGATTCCTCTTCCTCCAAACCAGTGTTCACATTTACCTCTATAAGTGGGACTAGGAAATCGGCAACCTCTCTAAGTGGGAAACTTTTTAACTGGAAAACCTGGATAAGTGGGAAAAATTGTCAGTCCCTTGGATTCCCACTTAGACAGGTTCGACTGTAATTAGAAGGGTGGGAAAAGCCCTCGAACTTAGCGATTGGTAAACTATTTAGTAAGCCATAAAAAAGGTACATTTCCTTCTTTGTTTTCCCCCAAAACATCTGCAGTAGCAAAATTTCTTCAAAGGTCGTTAGCAAGGTCGAATGATGAAACGAATCCTATGGCCGCCTGTAAATACATTTAGGTATGCAATGTGCTCCAAGTGAAACATTCAATGTGATATTATTTTTCCCCATTTCATTCTCTGGTTCTTTATTGAATGGCGTTTTGCCTACTAGTTACAAGGGGTATTATAGGAATCCAACATTCAAGAATTAATGGTTTCTCGGATGTTGCATCCTGTAACAAAGAACCTACCGAGATCTTCTAGTCTTCCACACACTTTTATTCAAAAGGGTCCAAGGCACACTTTTAGGAGCAGATGTTTCTTGGGGAAAAGGGGCACGTGGCACCTTGGATACAATTCCAACAATTTGAACGTTTTCAAACATAATGAACAAAAATACCATTTACAAATTCACTGAATTTTCAAGGAGATATTTTCAAAGAGACTTTCATTGGACATGTCATTGTAAACAGTCATCAAGGCAACATAATCAACGCGACGACCAGATGGGAAGAAAGAAATTGAAACTTTGAAACTGTAAAATTACGATTCGTATAGTAGAAATTAAAGAAAAGAGTCTAAATAAACAATACAAAAGACGAAAAATCAGAGATCGAAAACGTAAATGGCCATTTCCATTATTTCAGCAATTACTTCTTTGTGCCACTCAATCCCTGTTCACGTGTGACGCTACGGGTACAGAATCTCCTACCGTTGTGGTTCTATTTCAGATCCTCGAAGTCACCCTCCTAATAGCGGATTACATGAACGCGTTCGGACATGGTGGAACGCCCTGTGGTACTCTCACCCGAAGTATTCAATCTCCAGATCTACTGAAATGCACAACATCCGATCAGCAAGGTCTCTCCCGGACTGATACACTCAAATATAAAAGCAATTTCTTGGACGCTACCTACCGTTGCCATCCCGCCTTCTCAAATACCGTCCGTGCCTGATTCCAAGTCCAACCCTTCGCCATCCGTCTTTATTCAGGGCTGGCAACTGTTGGCGCTGGCTGTCTCCTTGTTCTTACCCCGCAATAAGAAGTTGCTGTGGTACTTGAAGCTGCATCTTCAAAGGAACGCAGATACAAAGTAAGTTCGACATAGAGACGTGTAAAGAACAGGTGAGTCATAAAAAAGAACTATTTTTTTCAGAAGATTACTCAGTAAATTGAGTCAGATCAAATGCCTGACCATTTTCTTCAATCTTGCTATGTATAAGACCTGGAGAAATCAATATCGTTCGCAGTATTCTTGCACTTTTTTTTAGTTAGTTTTACGTGAAAGAAATACTCGGATTTTTGACCGTCAGCTACCTAGGTATTAATCGATACTTAGATACCTGCTTATGAAGTAAGTACTCGGTGATCTTTATTTTTATTGGTCTTACATTACAGCAAAATAAAAATGTGTCACTGCACTGCAGCTGTTATTAGATTAAAATTATTTAGGTACTCCCAAAGTTTACATTTAATCTATTTTCTATGTATTTAGGATGCTTTCTTAAAGCACCGCTATTCTCCGTTATTTTGTTATATCTCCATATTTACTTACAAAAGAAACTGAATACAAAGTTTCAAATGATACTAAAATAAGATGAATTTATTTGTCTCCAAAACTCCACAGGAACTTACAAACAGTACAAAAAATGTAAATATTCTTTCTCTGTCTTATTTCCGTTTCACTTTTTTCCTTCTTTTGAAAAAAGGTTTTTGGGATATGGAAGTTAGAAAAAAATGATTTATAATTCAAAATATATCAAAAAATTAGTTTATGTCTCCGTAAGGTTTTCTAAAACTAATTCTATTTTATATTTGTATGAAAATGTATGCATTCTATTATGCTCCATTTATTAATTCCTTGTCTTTCCTTTTTCTTCGTAAATTGTTACCAATATCCGCTTATGCTGTCACTGGAATTAGTTCCATTATTGGGGAATAGCTATTAAAAATGACAGACAAATAAAAACCTAGTTAGGTCGGTTATGATCGGAACCAAACATCGCAACCAAATCAAATAACATTGCAACCAAATCAAATTTTTCAATATTGATTCTGGTCAACATTAGAGTGAGGGTGATTGTCCGTTTGTCTGTGGTAGGTATAAAGCAGAGAAAGAAAAGACCACAGCAACTACAAAAGACATTTCTCTGAGACTCAACCAAATCAAATAACATCGCAACCAAATCAAATTTTTCAATATTGATTCTGGTCAACATTAGGGTGAGGGTGATTGTCCGTTTGTCTGTGGTAGGTATAAAGCAGAGAAAGAAAAGACCACAGCAACTACAAAAGACATTTCTCTGAGACTTAACCAAATCAAATTTTTCAATATTGATTCTGGTCAACATTAGAGTGAGGGTGATTGTCTGTTTGTCTGTGGTAGGTATAAAGCAGAGAAAGAAAAGACCACAGCAACTACAAAAGACATTTCTCTGAGACTGAGGATATCTGGGTAGCCTACGGAAACGTGTATCATAGGTACTGCACAGAGATACAATTTTTATTTAGATATTCATAAATTTATGAGGTACTTCGTGAGTAGGTAGGTAGATACTTGGTTAATGTTGAAAATTATTTGAAGAATTTCTAATTACACACCTACTTTGCAGGACTGAATGTGGCAAGTATGCCGCGTATTGTGAGAGAGCATTGGAACGAACAATCAAGAATGGCGGAAGAGAAGTAAAGCCTTCGTATAATCATTAATTTAAACTTGCTTCCCTCTCTACAATTCCAATATCTTCAGCTCCTTTCTTTACAATTTGTTTTTATTATTGATATCAGTCCAAAGCTTTTTGTTACAAGATTAAGATAAGTTTATTTACTCTTGAGCTTTCTTAGTAGGTAATTTTATTAATGTTTGAATCAAATAATAAAATACTAATATTTTGACTTTTTCAATTATTTTCTCAGGGAGCTCCAAGGCAAATTGCAAGAGAAATGGCTCTCACTCAAGGGGAGAACTGTGCTGGATTGCGTCCGAATCTATCTGAATTGCACCAAAAAGTGGCCTTACTTCGGAGCCTCCTTGTTTCAAGCCAAAGTAAGTCCGAAAAAAATAACGCAAATATAAAACCTAATCAGGTCCAAATATTTTTCCTTGTAAATTCCGACTATAAAAATTTCCTATTTGTAAACCGGTCCTCTGCTAATTAATAGAACCGCGCTTTGCAGGAATCCGAGTGCGTCATAAAACCGAAAATTTATTCCAAAATGAAGATGATCCGTGGAGCCTCCTTGTTTCAAGCCAAAGTAAGTCTGAAAAAAATAACGCAAATATATAACCTAATCAGGTCCAAATATTTTTCCTTGTAAATTCCGACTATAAAAATTTCCTATTTGTAAACTGGTCCTCTGCTAATTAATAGAACCGCGCTTTGCAGGAATCCGAGTGCGTCATAAAACCGAAAATTTATTCCAAAATGAAGATGATCCGGGTTCCTTGTTTGGGGTTTCACAATACCATCATCTCTGGAGAGTGGGTGTTGACATCTATTTATTATTTTCTAATTTTATAACTCATCTTGTCTGTTTTTCAGTTCAAGACAGGTGAAGGCAATGTGGTGTGGCTTGCAGTGGCAGAGGATGCAGTGTCTCTTCTAGAACTTGGCACCATGAAAACGTTATCCCGCTTCATGTACTCGAATATCTTGACGTTCGGTGGAAGTCAGGATGATTTCATGCTGGTATACAGTACGGCCGATCATTCAACGTCACAGAAATTGCTTTTCGTTCTGAGTAAAGCCAAGGTTAGTATCCTGGCTACATGTTTAAAAGTTCGTATAAACAATAAAGCACAAAATTAGGCACGAGAAAACAAAATACATGGGTCAAATCATATGTTCTACTCGTATTTCTGTGTCCCTTTAAATTAAAGAGCCTTTAGATTTGGAATTCGACACCGACGACGCTATATTATTCTGTCAATTCTCATTCCATTCGTCTGGTTCTATTTTCATATGTTCTACTCGTATTTCTGTGTCCTGTTAAATTAAAGAGCCTTTAGATTTGGAATTCGACACCGACGACGCTATATTATTCTGTCAATTCTCATTCCATTCGTCTGGTTCTATTTCAGATCCTCGAAGTCACCCTCCTAATAGCGGATTACATGAACGCGTTCGGACATGGTGGAACGCCCTGTGGTACTCTCACCCGAAGTATTCAATCTCCAGATCTACTGAAATGCACAACATCCGATCAGCAAGGTCTCTCCCGGACTGATACACTCAAATATAAAAGCAATTTCCTGGACGCTACTTTATGATATTGAATTTGAAGATCAATCAAGTTTTAATAAGAAAATAATTCTTGGGAATATCTTCATCGATCTTTTGTCAAAAATACCTAAAATTTCAATCTTTCTTTCAATGTGTGCAGGCGTGAGAAAAAGGGGAGATTTTTAGATTTATA
The DNA here is from genome assembly GCF_000475195.1 of Diaphorina citri. Taxonomy (NCBI): domain Eukaryota; kingdom Metazoa; phylum Arthropoda; class Insecta; order Hemiptera; family Psyllidae; genus Diaphorina; species Diaphorina citri. The sequence goes on from NW_007377584.1 coordinate 73,866, forward strand.
AAATCTCTTGAAAATTGATGAGAATTGATTCTTCAGCCAATTATTTCTCTTAAGATTTCATAAAGCATATTTGGTGTGGAAGTCAGTCATATCTAGGTAATTATACCTACTTTTTAGCATGTTTATTATAAATCTATTTCTTACGTGTAGGTTATGAAAGATTTACCATGTATTTTCCATGTGTTGTATTGTATTCCATGTGATAAATTGTACCATATCTCGTTTGTCTGATTTATGCATAGATGGTTTTTGCCTAACTGATAAAATTTATTTGTAGGATTTTGCTCCCTACTTATTGATTCTGACAAGCTTTAATTGGTATTTAACGTATGTCATGCGCTCTTGTAAAAGGAGCTAATTAGAAATAATTAAATATAGGGGGGGGGGGGGAAAAATTATTTGTTTTCTTCAAACATTATCTCAGGTACAATATAAAGAAAATTACCTACCTTGGGTCTATATTAAAATCTATTCATGTATTTTATTTTAGAGTTTTACAGAATAGAATTGATATTCTCCTTTTCCATTATGAAATTTCTTTTATAGGACTTCATAAAACTGAAATTAACTCGGGGAAAGAAATAAAGCAAACAATGAGAGCAGTTCATTATTTATCTATTTCATTCCTTTCTATTTTACCTTTAGATTTAGACAATTCAAAGGCAAAGGTACACTCCAGGCTTCAAAGCAACACACAAGGTTCCTATGCCCGCCAGTCAGTGTGGGGCCAAGACCTTTGTTTCCTCCAGCTGATTGTCGACATACAGGCTCCTCGGAGACCTCGGCCTCTTTTTCTAAACTTGACTCCAAGTATTTCCCTGTGTGATACTCATTAATATTTTGAATTTCATCTTTGTAAACTAGGTACTCAACCAGAGTTGAAATTTAAGATCATTACCTAAGAATTGTAGCAATGTAGCACCCATTGAAAACATCAAACGGTTCAAAATATTCTATTGTAAGCTCAACTAGCCGACTGAACTGATGAAAATGTTGAAGTAAAATGGTTACGTTGAAAGTTTCAAAATTCTGGACATACCGTAGAGAAAAAAATAACTGAAATTTCTCTCGAAAAATCCACGTTAACATTGTATTTGCTCATACCTACTTGTAGATCCCATTTTTTTTTATTACGTCTTTTATCACCGAGACTTTAACAGAAAACAAATAATGACTTAATTTTCTTGAGAAATATTAAAAGTACAGTAAACTTAAAAATCACGTATCAAGGAACTTGGAAAGAATTCACTCAAGTATGCTAAAGATCTCTTTGAAATCCAGAACAAAAAGTGTATTTTATTTTTATATTTTCTATGATATTGAAGTACCTATGTACTTCTTTCCTCTTTGGAACCAACGAAAGGAGGAAAGCCATGATTTCTCATTAGATTCCTACTGATTGCTTGCTCATTTGCTTTGATCTGGTGTACTTTTTATTCCCGTCTAATGTCTAATTATGTCCGTCCTACTAATTAATTTTTCGTCGAATAAGATTAATTGAACAATAATTAAGTTTACTGAAAACTTATGGTGGGTAAACCCAAACCTAAAATGACTCAAGTACTGAAGAGCTTCTGAAACAACCTCAGAAACCACCGAAATTCTTAACGTGTTAATTGTATCAAGGAACTTGGAAAGAATTCACTCAAGTATGCTAAAGATCTCTTTGAAATCCAGAACAAAAAGTGTCTTTTATTTTTATATTTTCTATGATATTGAAGTATGTACTTCTTTCCTCTTTGGAACCAACGAAAGGAGGAAAGCCATGATTTCTCATTAGATTCTCACTGATTGCTTGCTCATTTGCTTTGATCTGGTGTACTTTTTAGAAATACGATATCCGTTTAATTATGTCCGTCCTACTAATTAATTTTTCGTCGAATAAGATTAATTGAACAATAATTAAGTTTACTGAAAACTTATTGTGGGTAAACCCAAACCTAAAATGACTCAAGTACTGAAGAGCTTCTGAAACAACCTCAGAAACCACCGAAATTCTTAACGTGTTAATTTAGCTCACAAAATCATTTAATTTCTCAAAAACATCATTTTATGATTTTAATACGATTAGATCATTAGTTTATTACAAGTAATTTTACTAGGCATTAAAATGAATTTTATTAACGAAAATATTTTCGACAAAATTATTGAAAATATATGTTTTTAATATTTTTAAACTTGACGGAATGTTTCAGACCACAGTGGTAGATTTACATTAATTTGAATTTCTTTAATTGAAAAAAATATCAAATTTTAAAATCTGCAACATTGAGCTAGTAGTCTAAGAAGATCTAAGAGCTGGTACAAGTGATAGGCGAGTACTTTTAAATCTTGGAAAAAAAGCTTAGAAATTAAAATCTATAGACAGAAACTAAAAGAAGTTATTGCTTTTTACAGGTGACGGGCTTTGACGGATCGACAACCATCGAAGAATTCCTGCAAACATTGAACTCTGAAATTGACTGTCGAGATTCAAATGTTTCCGGGTTTGGTTTTTAATATTTTTAAACTTGATGGAATGTTTCAGACCACAGTGGTAGATTTACATTAATTTGAATTTCTTTAATTGAAAAAAATATCAAATTTTAAAATCTGCAACATTGTAGAAGTAAACTGAGTTATCTGGCACTCGTTTTTTTATGGCTTAATTTCTATTTGAGATTTGGTAGGATTCTAAATCCGATTTTCAAGTTTAAACTACCTATATTGAAACTCATCTTAAAATACTTATGGATAAACTAAAGGTAAGTATCCTGTCAACTTATAATGGATTTAAAATATAGCCATGTAGGAATGTAAAAATATGACTACAATTATAATAAAATATGAGCTTTACAGCTCAAAATTTACGTCATGGTATATTCTTGGGAGGCAACAGTTTTCTTCTTTTTCTTCGCCTACAGACGGGGTCGGAATTTTCGTCAGCCTCTCAATCAGCCCTAACTAGGATAATTGTTTAGGCTGACATTTGGCTTTGGCTAGTGGATGTCAAAATTAAGAGAAAACTGACCATTTTGATCTGTTTCAGCTATGCGACGTCATTTCAAAATGGGAACTTCATAAATTAACGACAACCGTGACCAAAAAATTTTGGGAACCGAAAGGGGCTTACATTACATTTTTGTTAAAAGATCGGCGGTAAAGTGAAAAAAAGTAGTTGTACACATAAACAAGGTTCGACTACTTATGGAATTCCTGAGAGGTTTTCTTGGCACTATTCAAAGACTTGAAAAAAATAGAAAAATATAATTCTGTATTGATAGTAGGTAAAACAGATTAGTCCAGAAAGAAATGCTTTTCGGAATATTTCTTTGTTCTTAAACGAACTACTAGGTAACTTTTTCGTCAAAGGTGGAAGACAAGTGATGAAAATTAGTGGATGTGTCAAGTTTCTCACAGAAAGACCCTATACAGTTCTTTCAAAAACTTGCAAATCATTGGGTGTCATTTTTTGATTCATTAGAAATTTTGGTTTTTCATAAATTAACGACAACCGTGACCAAAAAATTTTCGGAACCGAAAGGGGCTTACATTACATTTTTGTTAAAAGATCGGCGGTAAAGTGAAAAAAAGTAGTTGTACACATAAACAAGGTTCGACTACCAAATCCTGAGGGTATACAGATGTTAAAAAAAAAACCTAAAGAGAATTATTGTTAGGTATCACCTGAGTACCCTGTTTTGTCCTAAAGTTCATTTTGAATAACCGTGTTTTCTTCGATTCCATGGGCAAGTTCCATCAAAGAGGACGAAGGTTGATAGAATGAATATCGGACTAGACCTCCTTACAAATTTAGTTTAGTGGTAAACTTGTCACATCCACCAATTTTACTTCATTAGTACGTGTGTAAGATACAATATCATTATTTCCTTGGGAGTTGCATCAGACTATTAACAAAGGTTGATAGAATGAATATCGGACTAGACCTTCTTACAAATTTAGTTTAGTGGTAAACTTGTCACATCCACCAATTTTACTTCATTAGTACCTACGTGTGTAAGATACAATATCATTATTTCCTTGGGAGTTGCATCAGACTATTAATTCTTAGATGGTTTACTTTGAGAGTTGTATCGAGCTGTTCTTTTGTAGATGGTGAATCTGACACATCCACCAATTTTATCCGCGAGTATACGTATAGGCAAGTGCTCAAGTATTCATGGGTTTAATATTCTATTAGTATTTGGTTTTCAAAAGGATCCTGACCTTGTTCAACATTTGAACATCCCTGTTATTAGGGTCTGTTGTATCGAGCTGTTCTTTTGTAGATGGTGAATCTGACACATCCACCAATTTTATCCGCGAGTATACGTATAGGCAAGTGCTCAAGTATTCATGGGTTTAATATTCTATTAGTATTTGGTTTTCAAAAGGATCCTGACCTTGTTCAACATTTGAACATCCGTGTTATTAGGGTCTACGTGAGAATACAAGAACCGAAGAGATCGTATCTTCATACGAATCGAGTCTCGAGTCTGGCATCAGGCTTCACAGAATCTTAAGCGTGGCCATGATAAGTATGCAGATGATCAAAATATTATATTATAGGGTCTAACAAATACTCAACTTATTTTATATAGCTGCAGGTCACGAAAATATTATGAGATTAATGAATTTAAACGTATAAATTATATTTGAGGTTTTATTTTCTTTTTCTTCAAATGTTTGTGGCGCCTGGATGCTTGTTTATTTTCAAAGGGTTGAACCCAAGGAGATTCCAGATGCATGCATTGCTGACCATTTCCGTCTGCTTGATATTTTCATCAATTTCGAAGAAGGGATCTTCTATCGTAATTGGGTGATGTTATTCTACATCTCTGTTTGTGTTCCGTCTTTCATTACCTCGAAAATTAGTCAAAATCTTTTGGGGGTTCGTTAAAAATTTCTTATTGTTTCAATAAAGTTATAACCTTTAGATGTTATTCTACATCTCTGTTTGTATTCCGTCTTTCATTACCTCGAAAATTAGTCAAAATCTTTTGGGTGTTCGTTAAAAATTTCTTATTGTTTCAATAAAGTTATAACCTTTCTGAAAAAAGTAGAAAAATATAATTCTGTATCGATAGTAGGTAAAACAGATTAGTCCAGAAAGAAATGCTTTTCGGAATATTTCTTTGTTCTTAAACGAACTACTAGGTAACTTTTTCGTAATGATTGGTCCATTCGCCAAAGAGTAAAACACCTGTAAACCAGTAAAAATTAACATATAAGATTCAAAATATATGCACAGCTGAAAACTTTGTTGCTCCAAAGTTTCTGTCAATGTTAGCCAAGGTAGGTATCCACCTAAAGGTAACTTTCACTGACTTTAAACTACCACCTGTACTTAAAAAAAAAAAAAAAAAAAAAATCTGTTGCTTAAAATGAGACTAACATAAAACAAGCCCTCATGTACGCTTACGTGTGGTAGGTAAAGATTTTTATTGATAAAAGAAGCAGTTAAAATTGTATCTCAGACTCATTATCTCGGCTGCAATTCAACTACAAACTATTAAATTTTAATTATTTGGCTAAAAAATAATAAATGAGATTTTTTATGCACCATCATTCTGGCCATTCATAAAATTCCATATTCGTTGGGTGCCTCCATGCACTTTTTTAAAATAATAAATGAGATTTTTTATGCACCATCATTCTGGCCATTCATAAAATTCCATATTCGTTGGGTGCCTCCATGCACTTTTTTTTTTGGCATGAAATTAGGTCAAGGGGCAGTGGTTGCAACTTGTGAGGGAATCGTCATGGTTGAAAATATTTTTCACGTGATTATTTGCACGCTGTAGGTCTTCTAAGAGGGACTGCGAAATGCCTATTCAAATTGACTAATATCTTTCCTAATTGAATTGCGAGCGTGTAATTTCCAATGATCTCTTCACCGGTACAATTGGCGGTAAGTGTTCCTTTTATATTCCAGATTCAAAAGACTGTTGAATCCGATTTGCATGACACGCGCACCTGAAACTACTGTTTAAATAGACAAAATGTTCTGTAGTTCTGTGAAAGACTATATTAGTCGTCTTAAGAGTCGTTGTTAAATAATATCGTGGCACGATCACGATATAAGTTATGACCACAGACTTTGGAAAAACCCCCATTCTTATCTTTCATGTGACAGTTTGTCTGTCTGATATTTGAATACTACCCTCATTTTTTTTTTTTTTTTCGTGTAAGTTTATTCTATCAGTATTTTTGAAGTCACAATGATGGATATGTTGAATCTGCTACGCGCACGCCCTTCCTTGGACAGGTGGATCTAAAATACAGACGAGCAGACAGATGAAAAAAAGTAAAAATGAACGTTTCGATTATCAATCAATGAATTTTGGAAGATAAATAAGAATTGAATGAAGTCTGGGATGTTTTGATTCTTCACTAACAGTTATCTTGTGAGATAACAGGGAAATGTCCTGTGGTGGTTTTAGTGAATTGAGTTTCTGAGTGATTGACTTGTTAATTTCTTTATTTTTTAAACAGCAACTTCTGGAAACATCAAAAGACGTGTTTTTAGCTTGGAAAGAAACTTCCGGTATTTCAAAAGGGTACATCAACAGTTCGACAAACAAGGATTAAAATTAAATTCTCTAGAGACGGAAACTTTAGTTTAATTTTTCAGTACTGTTTAGTATTGAGACCACACTTCTCCACACACTGCACTTGTGTTTTTAGCTTGGAAAGAAACTTCCGGTATTTCAAAAGGGTACATCAACAGTTCGACAAACAAGGACTAAAATTAAATTCTCTAGAGACGGAAACTTTAGTTTAATTTTTCAGTACTGTTTAGTATTGAGACCACACTTCTCCACACACTGCACTGCTATAATTTATTATAAGAACTGCTTTAATTTGGACACCCAAAAAAAGTTTGGATCTGCGCTCATAAAGTTGATGCCAGTCCAATATGTCTTGATAAAAAAAAAATCGCCTGGTTCACATAATTGTATCCAAATTAAAGACGCTCTAAGGACCTATTAGAAGTTTGTGTACTGCAGTTGATACAGTTATTAATCTTTATAGAAACCGCTGTCCTGTGTTATTAAATGCAATTAATGATGTTTACTGTCTACGATAGACAATGTAACATGTTATAGAAAAGACGTTTTCAATACATCAATATTTTGATATCAATGAGTTGCCTTTTTTAATGAAAGAATGAAATTCTCACTAAATTTACAAGTAGTTTTCATTGACTTAAACCCTAGTTAGGTACTCTTTTCTTCCTTCATATAAAAATTTATCATTCCTGACTTTTTTAGACAAATATAAAACTGATAGCACCTACAGGTAAATTTTTCGAGTTTTATTTGTTTTCTTCAAACATTATCTCAGGTACAATATAGAGAAAATTACCTACCTTGGGTCTATATTAAAATCTATTCATGTATTTTATTTTAGAGTTTTACAGAATAGAATTGATATTCTCCTTTTCCATTATGAAATTTCTTTTATAGGACTTCATAAAACTGAAATTAACTCGGGGAAAGAAATAAAGCAAACAATGAGAGCAGTTCATTATTTATCTATTTCATTCCTTTCTATTTTACCTTTAGATTTAGACAATTCAAAGGCAAAGGTACACTCCAGGCTTCAAAGCAACACACAAGGTTCCTATGCCCGCCAGTCAGTGTGGGGCCAAGACCTTTGTTTCCTCCAGCTGATTGTCGACATACAGGCTCCTCGGAGACCTCGGCCTCTTTTTCTAAACTTGACTCCAAGTATTTCCCTGTGTGATACTCATTAATATTTTGAATTTCATCTTTGTAAACTAGGTACTCAACCAGAGTTGAAATTTAAGATCATTACCTAAGAATTGTAGCAATGTAGCACCCATTGAAAACATCACGTCTTGATAAAAAAAAAATCGCCTGGTTCACATAATTGTATCCAAATTAAAGACGCTCTAAGGAGCTATTAGAAGTTTGTGTACTGCAGTTGATACAGTTATTAATCTTTATAGAAACCGCTGTCCTGTGTTATTAAATGCAATTAATGATGTATTAGGTACTTTATTTTTAGTGAGTACATTCTTCAAGTCTCGTGGAAAGTATTTCAACTATTTAGAGCTCCCAATATAATTACCGTCATATTAAAATGTTAAACGTGTTGGGGGCATGTTTAATTTGGAGTTACCTCAGCTTAGAGCTTCAAGTCGTTTCCAGCTATAAGATTAGTGTTCGATTTTAAATTTAAGGATAATTGATTTGAAACTGTAAAGTATGTTGTTGAGAGTAACTTTTTACTTTTTTGGATGGGAAGAACCAATTTAATTTTACGGGCAACTGTTCATTAGGTAGGTACACTTAGAATTCCTCTGATTGCACACTCGTTTATAAGATGACCATATCAGATAATTGATTTGCATGAAAACAAATTTTACAATGAATCAAATAAATCTAATTAATTTAAGACTCAGGATGAAAATTAGAAATGATAACAAGGAATTTAATTTACTATCGCTAAATGCAATCTGCTCAGGAGTAGAACAATTTATCGACGTCCCTAGTATTTTGTTATACCTATTCAAAGCGTGCAAATGAAGCACAATTTAGAATTTTTAGGGTGAATTTTTGTACACCTTACTTTAATGGATAAAATAGTACTGATCATGTACCCTGTTCTAGAGATAATCAGAACATATTATAGTTATTAGATTTATAATTAATTTCATAAAAAAGAACATCTGATCGCCAGGTGTAATTTTTTATCACCCCCTAAGTACAAGAGTTTGGTTTTTTACTCTTGAACCCAAGAGAGCTCAACATGGTCCTAATATGTTTAAAGTTCCAACCTACCTAGGTCGTTTAGGTTGGGACATATAATAAAGTCTTATGCAATAATCAAAGCTGCCTAATTTTAAATATTTCGGCCATTTTTTAAATAATATTTATAATAAAAAGGCAAGTTTGTTATAGTCCGGTCTCTTGAAGGCAGGTGTTTTGTCTTACAAGAGAAGTGTAAAATATGAAACATTTGATAATATTGGTATCTACGATTTAAAATTCCATGACATCTTGTGGAGATTTTGCAAATATTTGTAGGACCAATCATGTTGGCAAAAGCAATATTTTAAAATACGTATAGGTATTTCACCTAGTTTTCAGGGTATAACTACTGATGTGGAGCATCTCAATCTAGGAACTAGGTGATTATGGGAAATTATCAGACGAAACTAGGTATCTAGATTTAAAATTCTATGACATCTTGTGGAGATTTTGCAAATATTTGTAGGACCAATCATGTTGGCAAAAGCAATATTTTAAAATACGTAAATTTCACCTAGTTTTCAGGGTATAACTACTGATGTGGAGCATCTCAATCTAGGAACTAGGTGATTATGGGAAATTATCAGACGAAAATATTTCACTAATTTCTTTTTTCCTTTTTAATTCTTAATTCTGGAGTAATAAAAAGGTAAAGGGAATAAACGACAAAATTTTCGTCCAAAAAATATAATCTAATACCTAAATCTCTTGAACACCCGAGTATAGAGGAGAAATAGATAATAGATCAGTTGCGCTTTCTTGGGTGATGTTTCAAAGTCATAGAGCAGGAAAAATGAGGACCAACGGAATTTTTCTTTTTCTTCTGAGTATTTCCCTGTGTGATACTCATTAATATTTTGGATTTAATCTTTGTAAACTAGGTACTCAACCAGAGTTGAAATTTAAGATCATTACCTAAGAATTGTAGCAATGTAGCACCCATTGAAAACATCAAACGGTTCAAAATATTCTATTGTAAGCTCAACTAGCCGACTGAACTGATGAAAATGTTGAAGTAAAATGGTTACGTTGAAAGTTTCAAAATTCTGGACATACCGTAGAGAAAAAAATAACTGAAATTTCTCTCGAAAAATCCACGTTAACATTGTATTTGCTCATACCTACTCGTAGATCCCATTTTTTTATTACGTCTTTTATCACCGAGACTTTAACAGAAAACAAATAATGACTTAATTTTCTTGAGAAATATTAAAAGTACAGTAAATATTACGTCTTTTATCACCGAGACTTTAACAGAAAACAAATAATGACTTAATTTTCTTGAGAAATATTAAAGTACAGTAAACCTAAAAATCACATATCAAGGAACTTGGAAAGAATTCACTCAAGTATGCTAAAGATCTCTTTGAAATCCAGAACAAAAAGTGTCTTTTATTTTTATATTTTCTATGATATTGAAGTATGTACTTCTTTCCTCTTTGGAACCAACGAAAGGAGGAAAGCCATGATTTCTCATTAGATTCTCACTGATTGCTTGCTCATTTGCTTTGATCTGGTGTACTTTTTATTCCCGTCTAATGTCTAATTATGTCCGTCCTACTAATTAATTTTTCGTCGAATAAGATTAATTGAACAATAATTAAGTTTACTGAAAACTTATGGTGAAAATAATTTGAGTGACATGTGGGGAGTAGGCCGTTGAGAATTAGATTTTTTCCTTCTCTCATTTGAACCAATATCTATCTAGGTGGTTTTTAAGTTTTGGCTTTTCACATGCAAAACTGTGAGTTTTAAGTAGCAAAAGTATAGGCATGTTATACCAGAATCTGTTGATTGAAAATTGGCGCGTTTTGGGTGATAAATGGCGCGATTTGGGCGGTAAAGAAAATTTAGTTTATTGAGATAAGATGACATTATTTACAAGGTGAGAATGATCCAACAACAGATAAATTGTTAAGTCTTGAAGATGTGTCCTGCTCGCATTCTCACAACATTATTGCTGACTTCTCCGTCCAAGATCCAAGATCCACATAAATTTTACCAGGTTCAAATGATACTCTCCTGAATCAACAACAGAAGGCCCCAAGCACGTACAATGTAAATGATTATTTTGCCGGCGTCAAGATTGGGATCGGTTTGGGTTAGAAGTTGGGACCCAAAGACCTCAGGTCGATTCTCGTGAAATTGTTTCTCAGATAGAAATTTATATTCAGGTAGGATTCTTTTTTTCTCATCTCCAATCTTCAACACCCTTCTTATTTTTTGTAAAGGAATAGATTAATCTCCGCCTCAGGGCATTCGAGAGAAAAGGACTTGGAAAAAATGTGTGCATGTTAGTCACTCTGAGCATACGTCTTTATTGATTCACTCTTCACTGAAAAGGAGGTTTGCAGATTAATCTCCGCCTCAGGGCATTCGGGAGAAAAGGACTTGGAAAAAATGTGTGCATGTTAGTCACTCTGGGCATACGTCTTTATTGATTCACTCTTCACTGAAAAGGAGGTTTGAATTTTCTTCAAGAATACCTTTACCCATTGATTGTTAGTTTCAAAGTTGAAATTTCTTCTTTTACCATTAGCCCGTATAACCTTTTTTTTGACACAAACGATACAGATTTAATTCTGCCCGTCGCGCGTCGCGTCGATATTATCCTATTTGCACTACGTGTGCAGAATAAATCATGTCGGAAACACAACTTTTTCTCAGGACAATGATGAGAAGAAATAATCGTCCACGGTAAAAAAGAAGAAAAAAATGAGACTAACATAAAACAAGCCCTCATGTACGCTTACGTGTGGTAGGTAAAGATTTTTATTGATAAAAGAAGCAGTTAAAATATTAGACCATCAAATTGATAGAAATGATATACAAAAATCAGTACAATTTCACCAAAAACAATCAGCCGATGCTGTCTTCGAAAAATGGTTTAGCTTTCTTCTACTTACCAAATAGTTTGTGACTGTGACTCACCTTCGATGTTAAATGTTCATGGACACACAAAAATCATTCCCATTTCAAATGAAAGAAAGGGTTACAATTCAAGGTAAAAGAACAATCAGCCGATGCTGTCTTCGAAAAATGGTTTAGCTTTCTTCTACTTACCAAATAGTTTGTGACTCACCTTCGATGTTAAATGTTCATGGACACACAAAAATCATTCCCATTTCAAATGAAAGAAAGGGTTACAATTCAAGGTAAAGGGATTTCAGATCTTTTTCGATTTATTTTTTAAAGGGTTGAAAATTGAAATCCAAAGTTTTTTTCACGTTTAGATTTAGTAAAAACACAAATCTGCATTTTGAAATGAGAACAAATGATTTTCATGGGTCAAAGATTTGGATTATTTCATTCATATTTTTGTCATCACTCTGACATGGAGGTGAGATTTTTGATATGCTCTTTCATCTTGAAACCTTTATTAAGGACATTCAGGACAATTCAGGTATCATATAAACGTAAATTCTCAACGGTATAAAACGGCAAGCCTATTTCAGTCCCCTATAGTGACATGAATGAGAATTTTGAGTTTTGGTCAACAGTGTTTTACACCTTTAACTGTTTTCGTTTTACGGACGGGATTACTAATGCTTTGTTTTTACACATGTTAAATAATTTCATTGTTTTAGTTAAGTCGTACGTTGGGTTCTTAATTAAGATCTCTATTCAGCATTTTATTACTATGCTTTGTTTTTACACAATAGGGTAAGTGTACCATTTATTCGCCCACCTAAAAAACGTACCATTTATTGGCCCACCTGTACCATACGCCACATAAGTCTGAATCACGTTTAGAGTTAGTAAAAACACAAATCTGCATTTTGAAATGAGAATAAATGATTTTCATGGGTCAAAGATTTGGATCATTTCATTCATATTTTTGTCATCACTCTAACATGGAGGTGAGATTTTTGATATGCTCTTTCATCTTGAAACCTTTATTAAGGACATTCAGGTATCATATAAACGTAAATTCTCAACGGTATAAAACGGCAAGCCTATTCCAGTCCCCTATAGTGACATGAATGAGAATTTGAGTTTTGGTCAACAGTGTTTTACACCTTTAACTGTTTTCGTTTTACGGACGGGATTACTATGCTTTGTTTTTACACATGTTAAATAATTTCATTGTTTTAGTTAAGTCGTACGTTGGGTTCTTAATTAAGATCTCTATTCAGCATTTAAAATCGTTTTAGGATTTTTCTCTCCTATTTGACTCTTCCCTTACAACATTTCTAAAAGCTTCATCTATTTACAATAGAAATAATTTCATTGTTTTAGTCAAGTCGTAGGTACGTTGGGTTCTTAATCAAGATCTCTCTTCAGCATTTAAAATCGTTTTAGGATTTTTCTCTCCTATTTGACTCTTCCCTTACAACATTTCTAAAAGCTTCATCTATTTACAATAGTTTTTTTTCTTAATTTTTATTTTTTCTGTACTTGAAGTAAGGCGCCACGTTTTGTCCACCTTTGCAAAACCCATTCTGGAGTACTGCAGTTTGGCATTGAGACAGAAGTTTTTTTTATTAATATTTATGATAGGTTGTATGCATTTTTCTCTTAATTGCCACACATCTATAAGCTCGTCGTTCAACTGTTTCAAAAAATAAACTTCGAGATCCATCAAGCAATAAAATATTTTAAAAAAGTCAAGAAGAAAAAAATGAGACTCGTAAAAAAAGACTGCACCTTATTAACCCAACCAGAAAATTAATTACTTGGTACCTACTATTCTGGAAGTTATAATTATTTGGTATGTTCTTCATCGAGCAAGGGTATTTAATGTCAGCCCTCAGCCCTTTCTACGGGGTTTCATGCATGCCTTCAGATGGTTCAACATAATAAGCGCACCGTATGTAAAACTACACATTACAATTTACAAATCATAGTGTCCTCTCTTAATTGCCACACATCTATAAGCTCGTCGTTCAACTGTTTCAAAAAATAAACTTCGAGATCCATCCAGCAATAAAATATTTTAAAAAAGTCAAGAAGAAAAAAATGAGACTCGTAAAAAAAGACTGCACCTTATTAACCCAACCAGAAAATTAATTACTTGGTACCTACTATTCTGGAAGTTATAATTATTTGGTATGTTCTCTCTTCATCGAGCAAGGGTATTGAATGTCAGCCCTCAGCCCTTTCTACAGGGTTTCATGCATGCCTTCAGATGGTTCAACATAATAAGCGCACCGTATGTAAAACTACACATTACAATTTACAAATCATAGTGTCCTGAAATTTTTTCATAAGAAAGCATGAACGGTGCTAAGACAGCAAAGATAGCTTTCCACAGATAGAATATTACGAGTATTTGTTGGTCTGTTCAGACTTTTTGTAAAGTACGGAATAGGGCATAAGCCAAAATTGTCGTTTCTTTTGTTATAGAAAGCATGAACGGTGCTAAGACAGCAAAGATAGCTTTCCACAGTTAGAATATTACGAGTATTTGTTGGTCTGTTCAGACTTTTTGTAAAGTACGGAATAGGGCATAAGCCAAAATTGTCGTTTCTTTTGTTAATCCATCTCCTATTGGAATTTACCGATTTGGGATTTCAACTTTGTGGTTAGGTGTACCAAGCGACACTCAGTTACCAGTATTTAAGGGACAAAACCAAGAGAAAGTTAGGTTGTAACATTTCTCAACAAAGAAATGTTACAACCAGGTGTATCCCCCCAAAAAAGGTACTTTTTGAAAACAATTTATTCATTTTAGTTTTAATAAAATTATTTTCGTATTCGCTCTGTATGCCCTGATAAAAATTGCAAAACTAAACTCGAGAAAATTGGTACTCAGTAAAAGTACGCTCGATAGGTAAAATGAAAAATTCATCTTTCATCTCCTATTGGAATTTACCGATTTGAGATTTCAACTTTGTGGTTAGGTGTAGGAAGTGACACTCAGTTACAAGTATTTAAGGGACAAAACCAAGAGAAAGTTAGGTTGTAACATTTCTCAACAAAGAAATGTTACAACCAGGTGTATCCCCCCCAAAAAAGGGACTTCATTATTTTTAACCCTTCTCATCATTTACGTGGCTCAATGAAGAAGAAGAAGAAGAAGAAAAGGGATAATCCATATCCCAAATAAATATGACATTATCTTATTGTAAACGAGACAGAAAGGAACAGAAGAAGAAGAAGAAGAAGAAGAAAAGGGATAATCCATATCCCAAATAAATATGACATTATCTTATTGTAAACGAGACAGAAAGGAACAGAGATACTATTTCCTGACATTTTTCTCCTCCATCTTAATAGATGTTGACAACCAAAGTAAATAAAACTGAGACGAGGAAACTAAGAATTGGCGACTGGAAAGAAATCCTCAACATTATCCTTGGTATATGACTGTTTATAGTTATATCTCCTAGACAGCTGACTGTGGTAAGCTAACATCCCTATCCTAGATGCTGACGACCTTAGATATCTATCTTGAAAAATAACTAATCAGTATTGAAAACTTGATCTTCGTATCGGTTTTAGAAACAATTAAACTAGATAAAAACTTCAGTTCTCTCATATTCAGAATATAAATATACCTATGGCTTGGCTATAACGCGTTTACCTACTTACAGGTAGGTTGGTATGTAGAGTGTCTCTATGTCTTAGAGAGGAGGAGCTTATGAAGTACCCGATCACGTACCAAGTCAGATTTGATGATCTTTCTGAGACAAACTTTGCCCAAGCAGTTTTCATAAGGTTCGATCTCAAACCATCAATGACACTTATTACATTTTTAATTAAATCAAATCAAGGTATACAATTAGGTGTCTAATACTACTCGGAAATAATCAAGTTTCTCCGCCCACCTTGGTGATTTTTTCCCCCACAACGATTCAACAGATGAAAAACTTAAAGACACGACCTTGAAGAATGCCCCAATCCCAAGTAGGTTGAATCCCCATCCACTCTAATTAACCTACAAAGCTCCTTAACAGGGCAACGCGACTGGCAAATACCTACTCACCGCAGATAAAAATGAGTACAAAATTTCTAAAATATATCCTATATCTATATACTTGTAATATATCGGGTCCGAAAAAAAATCCCAATGCTCAAAATGAATTATAAACAAAAAAAAAAAAAAAAAAAAAAAAAAAAAAAAAAAGGGACTTCATTATTTTTAACCCTTCTCATCATTTACGTGGCTCAATGAAGAAGAAGAAAAGGGATAATCCATATCCCAAATAAATATGACATAATAAATATGGGATAATCCATATCCCAAATAAATATGACATTATCTTATTGTAAACGAGACAGAAAGGAACAGAGATACTATTTCCTGACATTTTTCCTTTTTGAAAACAATTTATTCATTTTAGTTTTAATAAAATTATTTTCGTATTCGCACTGTTTGCCCTGATAAAAATTGCAAAACTAAACTCGAGAAAATTGGTACTCAGTAAAAGTACGCTCGATAGGTAAAATGAAAAATTCATCTTTTGACAAGAGGACGTATAAACAAATCTCTGTTCCTTTTCCAGAGTTGTGCATTTGGCACATCCACCATCAGTTCAAATTTCAAAAAATCATAGAATCAGATATTCAGAATCGATGAAGTTTGAATGCTCATCCTCCCCCTACCAAATACCGAATGTAATATAAACAAATCTCTGTTCCTTTTCTAGAGTTGTGCATTTGGCACATCCACCATTAGTTCAAATTTCAAAAAATCATAGAATCAGATATTCAGAATCGATGAAGTTTGAATGCTCATCCTCCCCCTACCAAATACCGAATGTAGTGATATAAAAAATAATATTTCAATAAATATGATTTTTTATATTTCAATAAATCTCCCTAAAATGTAATTTATGCATTCAATAGGAAAGGTAGGATATAGGTATATTCCCTATTGTTATGCACGATATTTTAGCGCGATTTTTTTTTCTTCGGTTCCCTAGATATATCGATTCAAGACAAGACAAGAATGTCTTCTTTTTCTTTTCTATTTTCTTCTTCGTATACCAACCTGTTAATTTTATAATAAATTGCAAGTATTTCCATTTCAATACTAACACATTTTTTTCTACCTACTGACTTTGAAGCTATTTGCCGTCATTAACATTCAGATACCCTTCAAATGTCAATGAAAATTCCCCTGAGCTGAATTTCATATTTGACAAGGACGATAAGACGATAAAACTATAAATATTACATCCAAACACTATTTTACTATCGCACCTAATACTGAAAATTAAACAAGAGCAGAAAAACAGAAGCAATAAACGCTGAATAAAGAAGAGAATATTCAAACAAGGACGATAAGACGATAAAACTATAAATATTGTCGACTCAAAACACCATTTTACTATCGCACCTAATACTGAAAATTAAACAAGAGCAGAAAAACAGAAGCAATAAACGCTGAATAAAGAAGAGAATATTCAAACTCAGTTGTTTCCAACCGTCATTTTTAATACTCGATTTGCACCCTATACAACATTTTATACAAAGGGTATTTTCTAACAAGGGTTACTGTGACCTTGAAATTGTTTGATCTGGGAGAAGGGATCTAAAAAATCACTAAGTTTAAACCCCTCGCATTAAAGCAAGAAAAAGCAGAATCCATAAAAACCAGAGGTATTTTATTCTGTTCGCGCCAGGGGAACGGAGTTTTTACGTTTTTAGTCCGTCCTTCCTTTATTATTACTAATAATAAAAGGTATAGTGGACGGACTATTGTATTCGCTTCGGTGTCGGTCTGGTGTGGTACCTATGGCCAATGAATGTTTTATTTATGACTAGAAACGTACGTGTGGCATACCGTCCTCCTGATCTAATATTATGTTCTTGGTTTACTTAGGTACTGTCTCACTTGGCTCAGAATTTAAGGCTCTCAAGTTGATATTATATTTGAACATGACAGACTATTTAGTAATGCTGAATTTTGTTGAAAGCTAGATAATGTATGAGCAGATTATGATTGTCAAAAACACATAAATCATAAAAATATTATTCATGAAACAACAAAATAAATACAAATTAATAGCCTAGGATACTGACTGCCAAATCTGTATTTTTAATTTTGAACATGTTTCTAAACTAATTTTAGGTTCTTGAGAGGAAAACAGAAAATGCGACCTTTAACCATTTAAAAGTAAACCAGAGACCAAAACCAAGTTCCTGTCCTCCACGATAGTTAATAGTCGTCTGGTCATTTATAGGTATTGTTCTGTTTTCTATCAATTACCTACATAGAACTTTATTTGATCTGGCAAGAATGTTCAATGTTCAAAATATATTTCATGATGAATGAGACAGAAATATAGGTGGATTTCAAAGAAATTTTCAGACCACTTGTAATAGACAGTTTCTTATGACGAGATTTTTCGGACTAATATCATTGCTCCTTTAAAAAAGTTTAAAAAAAATCTGTGTCCAATCTCAGAAAATACATAAAAAGGACAAAAAACCAAATGTAAACAACATTTCGGTAAGAACAATTGGGTTTTGATTGAACGCGGTTTTTGGTTAACCATTTGGCTGTTGAAGTTTCAGTCGAAAATAATACAGATCAAATTACGGTATCCAATAAGTTTTCTAAGATATTTTTTTGTTTTCCAATCGTTTACCTCAGATTCTACATCCACATCTAGATTAGCTAAAGTCTTTATAATGACAGGTGATGCAATTCCGATAAAATGAAACCTCTAACCATTTAAAAGTAAACCAGAGACCAAAATCAAGTTCCTGTCCTCCACGGTAGTTAATAGTCGTCTGGTCATTTATAGGTATTGTTCTGTTTTTGATCTGGCAAGAATGTTCAATGTTCAAAATATATTTCATGACGAATGAGACAGAAATATAGGTGGATTTCAAAGAATAGACAGTTTCTTATGACGAGATTTTTCGGACTAATATCATTGCTCCTTTAAAAAAGTTTAAAGAAAATCTGTGTCCAATCTCAGAAAATACATAAAAAGGACAGAAAACCAAATGGAAACAACATTTCGGTATGAGCAATTGGGTTTTGATTGACCGCGGTTTTTGGTTAACCATTTGGCCGTTGAAGTTTCAGTCGAAAAATACAGATCAAATTACGGTATCCAATAAGTTTTCTAAGATATTTTTTGTTTTCCAATCGTTTACCTCAGATTCTACATCCACATCTAGATTAGCTAAAGTCTTTATAATGACAGGTGATGCAATTCCGATACTTGATACTCGGAACTCACATTTTGCACGTGCTCCCGGAATCTTTCCGTCTCTGTCTTCTCCAACTGTTCTTAGGGTACTTGGAGCACACTTAGGTACCTTTCATTAACTATATATATGAACCCAAAATCCGCCTCTGAAAGGAGAATCTACTAAAAAAGAAAAAAAATGTAAAACAGAATCCTTCTTATGAGTTGTGAACATAACAGTTGGCTTATATTTTAACAGATGTGTTGTTTATGTCTGAAAATGCTACCAAAAATATTGAAAATGGAAATGTGTATGACACATGACTCTCGAAACTGGTTCAGGGGTTTTCAAAATGGGACACTTGGAATAAATTTATATTGGTTTTTAAACGGAGTTAGGAACATATTTATTAGGTACAATACCCCTTGTAAGAGATTGCTAGATTCTTTATTCTTGTAATTAACGGAACTGGTCCAGAGGGAAAGGAGACTCCAAAAGATCGAGATTTTCCTTTCATGTTCATAGAACATTTTATAAAAAACTACAAAAAAATCAGTGAAAACTTTGAATACAAAACTTTGGAAATCCCTGCAACGCTGAAGATCTTCCAAACAAAATCATAAGAGTATTTTACCTGAGAGTAAAAAAGGTACCCAGATTAAACAAGGTTTTACCTTTCCCAATTGATGTGGTCAGAAAAAAAGTGATCAGCCAACCACCTGCCGACTGAAACTCCGAAGATATATCTCTAACCTTGATAGACAAGTCATTTCCTATCTGGCTCTACAATAAAATTTACCTTACCATGACATTATACCCATGTACCTATTTCTACAACTTTGAAGTCATATAAGAAAGAAGAAAAAAGTACGTAGCTACCCTTTTACGTTGATTTTGACGTTGTTGAAAAATTACCAAGTTGCACAATTGCAAAGTTCTAAACTGTTTGATATCAATTACATGGAGTAATCACCTTAACTTGTATATCCTGTTTCATTGCTTCAAAGTTTTTATGCACGATCTATTTGCCCACTTAGATCGCGTTGATCAGTTTCTCATAATTGGAAATAAAAATAATTATGTTCTTTTATAACTTCTTCATAGACACTACCTGGATTAGTACTCGGTACATAGATTTGGATACTTTGGGCCTGAAGAGTGTCCAAAGTTTTTGGTCCTTGAGAATCATGGACAGTTGGACGTAGCAAATTTCTGGTTATCTTATTTATTGTTAAATTGTTGTACACATATTTAAGTACCTGCATTTCTATTATGCATGAGACAGAGAACCATCATTTAGTCAAAATACTGCCTGTTTCTGTTCGGATTTGGTATCAATTTATGTTTTTGTTCAATTTATGTATTCTGACGTTGGATAGGTAGGTTTGAAATAATTTATGTGTCATAATGAAGATATCTTCAAGTTACCTCAGTTTTGACAGCTATTGTAGGACTTTGACTGATCTTGTTCGCCTTCACAAAAAGTTCGAGTGTTGTTTTTCTGAGAATTTATTGAATCGATTCATTTTCAATTCTCCTGATCAGTCATGAAGTCCTTATAGAAAAGTTATATTTCATTATCTGTAGTACAGAATTCGAATTTCAGGTTGACAAGAAAAAGCCAATATTTCAAGCTCGGAAAATGGATTGATTTGGAATATATTGATAGGAACATTTCGTATCTTAAAACAGAGTTGAGTCTTTGATATTGACCTGATCTCATCTGTTATTTCTCATCTTTTTGGAGGATGTGCAACATTTCCCTCGTGATTATATTTCATTACCTGTAGTACAGAATTCGAATTTCAGGTTGACGAGAAAAGGCCAATGTTTCAAGCTCGGAAAAAGGATTGATTTGGAATATATTGATAGTAACATTTCTTGTCTTAAAACAGAGTTGAGTCTTTGATATTGACCTGATCTCATCTGTTATTTCTCATCTTTTTGGAGGATGTGCAACATTTCCCTCGTGTTCTTTACGGAAATGAACCACCATCAGTATCAAGAACTGGGGACACAAAAACTAATAAAAATGCTACTCTTGCAGTCAGTGTTGTTTGTAGGAAGAACATGTTCCTTCAACTTGTTCCAGAAAAAAAGCACCCTTATAATTTCGTCCAACATGGTGAATGAGGATGGTGGATTCCAGATTTTTTTTCTTCTCAAAATCAAAACAAAAATATTTTCTAAAACACATTGTACTACCTTTCCATAGAGCCGGCTGTGCTCACTGCACGCGACTAGATGGATAGGTGGGGGAATTTCAAACTCTAGGTAAGCACTTTTGATTCTAAAACCTAGCAGATGTTTAATTTCAAAAAACCTACCAAGGGGGGGTTGATTTCTCCCAGTGTCGTACCTATTGAACAACAGGTAGTTCTTTTCGTCTTTTACTTTCTCGTTCATGCTGGAAATATTGAGAGATTTGCATTTGAAAGGCATATTTTAATGAAGACAAGAATTAAATTTGACCCGAGTACCTACCTTCTCAAAATCAAAACAAAAATATTTTCTAAAACACATTGTACTACCTTTCCATAGAGCCGGCTGTGCTCACTGCACGCGACTAGATGGATAGGTGGGGGAATTTCAAACCTTAGGTAAGCACTTTTGATTCTAAAACCTAGCAGATGTTTAATTTCAAAAAACCTACCAAGGGGGGTTGATTTCTCCCAGTGTCGTACCTATTGAACAACAGGTAGTTCTTTTCGTCTTTTACTTTCTCGTTCATGCTGGAAATATTGAGAGATTTGCATTTGAAAGGCATATTTTAATGAAGACAAGAATTAAATTTGACCCGAGTACCTACTTAAATGGTCAACTTGTACACTATGGATGGGGCTGTTACTCCACGAAGGAATGCAAAATAAATGTTCATGTACTAGTTATAAGAATGCCAATCCCGACTCCACACCTATTTCCAATAGAACTAATTTTCATAAAAAAATCATGCACCTAGATTGACAGTAATAATGAAAGGTAAATTCGTGAAGGAATAAATAATTTATGGACATGGCAAAATTACAGTAAGCTATGGACAGGCAAAATTACAGTAAGCTAACATTATAACTTAACACTTCCATCCGCACAACTCTTGAGCCTACATCATGCACCTAGATTGACAGTAATAATGAAAGGTAAATTTGTGAAGAAATAAATAATTCAATTATGGTCATGGACAGGCAAAATTACAGTAAGCTAACATTATAACTCAACACTTCCATCCGCACAACTCTTGAGCCTACATGATACCGGAAAGACGAATGAAATTAATAATCAAATGATAAAGTTTGTGCAGTTCTGTGCACACTTCGAATTTTATATCAAAAATACCTTCATCTTTGAATGCTTTGTTCAAAATTTTACAAGGTTTTTATTCAACTCATTGGTCAACTTACGTTTATAATTACCTGTACCATCTTCTCAATTTTAAAACCACATGTAGCGCATAGCAAAAAGAAGTATGTTAAATGTTGCAAAAATATGTTAAATGTTCTGCGAACTAATAAATCTCTTGAACACCCGAGTATAGAGGAGAAATAGATAATAGATCAGTTGCGCTTACTTGGGTGATGTTTCAAAGTCATAGAGCAGGAAAAATGATCGGGTCTTAAATCTTCAATCTTCGGTTCTCAAAATCTTGAAAGTTTCCTTTTCAAAATAAAAGTGTTTGACCATTCATCCACAAAAATCAGCCAATTAAAATATCTCAACTTAATAGGTACCTTATCTATCCCATATATTGATGCTAGGATAAAGCTCATAAAGTTATCGATTGGTGACACCTCAGATCGCAACAAAATTGCAATGCCCTAAATAGGTACCTTCTCGTTAAAACCAGCATTGTTCGTTTTCTTTTTTCTCACGAATCACAAACAGAATCACCTTATCACACCGGCAGACCGATAAAACACTTGGTTAAATAAAACTAAATTGTAAATTACAGTAAGCTAACCAAACAATGATTTTATCAACTCAAGTTCACGCTAGCACAGTTATCTAGAATCGTAAAATTAAGCTTTTCTATATGAAGGTAGTTTTAAAAGTGTACATTATTAAGTCTTGGGTCTAGCTTCTACCTATCCAATATAAATTATGTTGTAATTATTATGTCAAATATCAATAAAAAAGTTATATACGATCTACTAGCATGTGGTACCTATGGCCAATGAATGTTTTATTTATGACTAGAAACGTACGTGTGGCATACCGTCCTCCTGATCTAATATTATGTTCTTGTATGATTATTATTTTTAATATATTGTACCTAATACTTCGTATGATTTATGAACACCTTAGTTCCTGGCTTTCCTATCGCACGTTTTCTATAGCTATAAAACTACCAATTACGAGTATTTTATAAAATTGGTGTGATAATGAACTTTTAATTTTCCCTCGAAAAGAGGTAAACTGTAACTACTTAGATTTATATTTTTTATGTTGTGAAGGACTGTAAATTGATTTTTAATTTCTCGGATTTATAGTGCTGAACTATTCAAGTAGAATCTCTAGGCGAGCTTTCTCTTCACAACAATTATCGGGGCTTATCAAATTCTAGCACTTTTTTTTGGGTATTACTCATAAAAATTGTAATCATTTCCCTTAGATAAGTTATGATCATGTTTATGTACCCAATAAGGCAGTTCTTTCTTTTTTTGCAGGGCCAATATTATTACTTGATTTTAAAGTTTTAAAATGGAACGGTATAAACGGTATAAATGATAGTTTCTGGGTAATAACTAGGGGGTATGGACTAGAGAGCATAAACAAAGAAATTAAGACATTTTATGTCTGAAATTGTGAGCCGTCAGTATAAACATTTGCCTCACTTCATGCCAGCCATAAGAAGTTATTACTGACTGCTCTTCCTTTGTTATGAGTTTTATAGAAATTTCGGGATTTTTTTGAAAACTTGGTAATAATGGGTACTCAGATAAAGTACAAAGTTCATTGAACCATTAAAAGGGGGTTTTATTACACATCGTCAAAATAATAATAGTGATCAAAATAATGAGCTATGAGGTCTTAAAACTAATTCTGGAAGATTGTGAAGAAATGAGCAAGGTTCAAAAGGATGTTGTAAAATTTTGTTCCGTTATTTGGTTGATTTCTGTGGTTGCCGAAAATTGCCCAGAAAAGACACCGTAGGAAAGCTTGAAGACAGAAGAAAATACTAATCCTAGATTTCTAGAAATCTTCGATTTAGTTCAACAAGTAAAAAATTATCTAGTTTAGATTAGCCTATCAGATACTAGCCACGTATGGAACATATTTCCATTTTGATATCCAAAGACGCTTTTCAATTCTATTCTTTACCATACTTTAGATGATATTGGATATAATACCTGGATAATATAATGAAATTTATTCCATAAATAAAACATGTACCTGGAACTGCTCTGAATCTCTGATCTTCATTATTTGGAAAGGAAAATCAAAGGGTTTACGTAGGACCCAAAAGGAAAGACAGTTGTTGGGTATTCAGAAACAAAAGGGTTAGACAATTTCAAAGCCTTTTCATTATTAATGTAAATAGAAACTTTGTAACCAAATCAAACCAGGTGTTGGGCTACCAAAAATATTGAAAATGGAAATGTGTATGACACATGACTCTCGAAACTGGTTCAGGGATTTTCAAAATGGGACACTTGGAATAAATTTATATTCGTTTTTAAACGGAGTTAGGAACATATTTATTAGGCACAATACCCCTTGTAAGAGATTGCTAGATTCTTTATTCTTGTAATTAACGGAACTGGTCCAGAGGGAAAAGAGACTCCAAAAGATCGAGATTTTCCTTTCATGTTCATAGAACATTTTATAAAAAACTATAAAAAAATCAGTGAAAACTTTGAATACAAAACTTTGGAAATCCCTGCAACCCTGAAGATCTTCCAAACAAAATCATAAGAGTATTTTACCTGAGAGTAAAAAAGGTACCCAGATTAAACAAGGTTTTACCTTTCCCAATAAGTTTTAGTTTATATCAGCAATGTACTGTACACAAATCATTTAGTGCTGTTTTGAGAACTCTGGAATTATTTTTTAGACTGCATCATTATTCAAAATAAATATATATGGACTCTTTATGAACTCATAATATTTTTATACCGTTTTGTAAAATTTCTAGGAGAAGATTGATAAAATTGACTTACGTCAGTGATCAGTCTAGCCTAAATTAAATAAATAGATTTACGAGTATGTAATCATAAGCATTAATGTAATCATAAGCATTATTAACGTGCACTGTTTTATTAACTCTCTGTATTTGCAACAAAAGCTTTATATAAGAATACTACCCAGCAATATCAGAGGAAGAAATGTGATAGTAATAAAATATCACTAAGCGATCACAAGCTAGGTACATTTATAATAATTTACTGTTTATAATAAATACTTTGAAATACTACCTACATGTTTAGATTTTTAAACATTTTAATTTGATTAAAGAGCTTGATATTGTCGACACTTTTAGTATTGTTCTTGTTTAGATTTTATATTTTCTCATTTCTTGTAATAATACCCAATATATCTTCTGAACGCGTACTACCTACCTATTTTCTACTAAACATACACTTAATAAATATTATTGTATAAGGTATGAGATTTATTTGTGTAAGTAAGTACATGCGACAAATAGGTAAAAGTAAATGTAATGACGAAATGAGATATTAATACTCGTAAATCAGACATCTCCACTAACAAATAGATATACTTCAAAAATACCAACCTTGAGATCTACTATAATAATAAATTTATCTATTTTCCAGGGGTACGAATAATTGCATCTTTACTACCTATAACAATAATGTGTTTCAAACGTACGAGTATAACACTCATTTGTATCTTTAGAGGAGCAGTTGCATCTCCACCAAAAATACAATATTGATAGAAGTAAAACTCGGCAAAAATACGATTTGTGGACTAAATTTCTGGATACAACAACAATAATAAATGAAATTATTTCTTATTCTTCTTTTAACTGTCTATACCAAATC
>NW_007377584.1:100165-170010 GCF_000475195.1 Diaphorina citri
AGATTTACAGAAAAAAAATCAAATCTAAAACCAAATGTGGTAAGGAACTGATTTTGATTGATCCGCGTATATCTGAATCAATCAACCAAAATGGTTCATAAATACTTAATCGCTAGTTTAACGTGTTGTAGATTCAGACCATCAGGTCCGTTATCCAAATGTAAAATATTTTTGGGCGATGAAATTATAAATAATTAACTCCATATTCTAAACGACTGGAGCAAGAAGCCAGGTTCTAAACATGATATTAATATGCATCACTCTATGCACACTTCTTGTAGATATATTCATTCAAAGCTGTTTGCATGAGATATGAAAGCATTCATGTTGTTTGATTTTATAATCCTCAAAATTAAGTGATAAATAATAGGACGACAGGCAGGCAGGTTCGTATTTTTCTCATTTACGAGTACATAATAAATAGTCTTATGTTATCGTAGTAGATTGATAAATTTTTGAGAACTGTATACTTTATTAAGGTCAAAATTATCAATGAGAGGTATCATGGCGTTCATAAAATTTGTTCTTTAACTGCATTACTCGTATTAATTTTTTCAGAAAATTTTTTATGCTAACAAATTTGACATGAACAATATTTTGTTAAATTCGGGCCTGAATTACAAGTACATACCTTCTGATGTAGGTTGTATACCTATCCACTAACCAATCAAATAATTCTTTGTTAACCTTCAAGACCGACGAAATAGGCATCCCATATTATCTTGTCAATGTAATTTCATGCTTCGGTCATTGTAAAGCTGAAGATTATTTACCTCATTTTCATACTTGATCCTTGATTCAAGTTTGGAGTGACTTTGAAATTTAATTAGATAAATGATGCACCACTGGTTTTGTCACCGAAAATTCCGGTAGGTAATTGATGTTCTCCTGTCCATTTGGTAGGAAATGATAACGTCTTGTAAAGCTTGATGTTGCCCATTTCTAAAATTGGAAGGAAATCTGTAGTCAAGTTTGTCAGGTTAAGCAAGAGTTACCACAGATTTCCTTCTTGTGGTGGAAAATATTTTCTTGAGAAGATGAGTAGGTGAGTACCAACCTGAAATCCTTCAACGAAATCAAGATCCAATCCGCATGATTATACATAAAAAAAACTGTAACTTTAAACAAAAACTAATGGGATTTATCATAGCAGTCAACAGAAAAATGATGGTGTTTAATTCAATATTAAAATTCTAAGCAATACGTTTGGTTATGTTTTGGGCACTTATGGTTATGCGGGTAGTTGAGTAGATTTTAAACTTCTAGATTGTGTGTGCTATGAGGATTAGTTACCCGTATTGTTCTAATAAAGTGGAAAACATTTACATTAATAATTTATTTTTAGTAGGTATTTTGTGCTATGTCAACCTGTTGAACTTGTTCCTTGGTTCGAAATAAAATCTTATGGCTGTATCTACTAACTTGCACGAGTATGCTGGTGTGAGACTTATAAGAGATGTCTCTCTTTTGAAGTTTGATTTCTACTGGAAATTTTCTACTTATACAGATATACGTAGTTCATTTTTGTAGATATGAAGACAAACATCCACGAGACTTATAAGAGATGTGTCTCTTTTGAAGTTTGATTTCTACTGGAAATTTTCTACTTATACAGATATACGTAGTTCATTTTTGTAGATATGAAGACAAACATCCAAATAATAACTAAATATTTGGCGGCGGTATTTGATACTTGGTCAGTGTCCTTCTGTGTTGGATGCACCTAATAAATTTGAAATTCTGTAAAATTCCTACTGAGTCAAACAAGTTCAAAACAAGTCGATATTTGGTCGGACTAGCATAAGGACAAGTTTATTTTTGGTAGAGATGCATTCTCCCTTTTTATGCTTGTGTCAAAGACAAATATGATTTTTCTTCCCAATCACTATCTCCTTCAATCAAAAATGAATGTGTGTGAGCAAAATATTAGAACTTACTCATATTTGTCATAAAAAAAAAGAATCAAATCAACGAACAATCAATCAAAAATATTGTGGCATAAAATTTTGAAGTGTACTTTGAAATTCTTTATCAATCATTAGATATTAGATTTTTTTTATCAGCCATGGTGAAATTGTACTGATTTCAAATTTTGTATATCATTTCTGTCAATTTGACGGGCTAATGGTAAAAGAAGAAATTTCAACTTTGAAACTAACAATCAATGGGTAAAGGTATTCTTGAAGAAAATTCAAACCTCCTTTTCAGTGAAGAGAGGGAATAATAATATTGTGTCACTAAATGATAGAAAGATGTTTCAAGCGTTCAGGAATGTCTAGAAAAGATTTCTTACGTAAAGCCTGGATAAAGTTGTTCCTATGGAATATCAAGTAGATTATTTATTGAAATAATGATGGTTTTCTTTAGAGATTGATGGAGACAGATAGAGGATTGAATGACCGGGAAACATTTCATTCATTCATTATTATAAAACCAACTTTACAAAAAATTGAAAACTTTTCACTGGATCATCGAACGGAAGAAAAGGGGGGAATGGTACCTACATAATGGTATACTTTTCGGAGTAAGTGCATTTGGCGTCTCCACCAATTTCTCTTAGCACATTTTAACAGAAATGGGAATAATTACTGTAATTAGGTATTTTCAAAGAGGATATTTTTGAATAAGTGCGTTTAGCATATCCAGCAACACGAATAATTTTAATTTAAATGGTACCTACATAATGGTATACTTTTCGGAGTAAGTAAATTTTGCGTCTCCACCAATTTCTCTTAGCACATTAACAGAAATGGGAATAATAATTACTGTAATTAGGTATTTTCAAAGAGGATATTTTTGAATAAGTGCGTTTAGCATATCCAGCAACACGAATAATTTTAATTTATTCTTACTGTAATAAAATTTTATAGGTAGGTATACAAAGGGAATTTTTTTGAATAAGTGAATTTGGCATCTCCACCAATTGTATTTCTTTCTCAAGACATGGAAATCAAATGATCCATTGAGCCTCGATGAATGAAAATTTATAGGTAGGTATACAAAGGGAATTTTTTGGAATAAGTGAATTTGGCATCTCCACCAATTGTATTTCTTTCTCAAGACATGGAAATCAAATGATCCATTGAGCCTCGATGAATGAAATTTTTGACTTATGTTTGATTTGATTTTATTGGCTAGGCACTGCTATATTTATCCCCGTTCTCTTCTTCTTCTTCTTCTTATGAATGAAAATTTTTGACTTATGTTTGATTTGATTTTATTGGCTAGGCACTGCTATATTTATACCCGTTGTCTTCTTCTTCTTCTTCTTCTTCTTCTTCTTCTTCTTCTTCTTCTTCTTGTCTTACTCTTAAGAGGTACAAGAACAATCACTGACATAAAGATTGCGAGCGGCACGACATGAAAACTAGTCTTACTCTTAAGAGGTACAAGAACAATCACTGACATAAAGATTGCGAGCGGCACGACATGAAAACTAAAAACCACCATCAGAGCAATGTTCTAATATGGAACAATATCAATTATTCAAACAAAATAAAAGGTACAAGATGATCTGAGCAAGAAGGTTAAGTTCATCTCCAATCGACCGTTTCATAAATTGTCAACTTTTTGTTAACCCTTGGTTATCAGTGTTTCTGGCTACAAAGCGGAAGGCATAAACATCTTGGCATGCGCAACAAATTTATCGTAGATATCTCTACGCCTACTATTATGGTAAAATAATAGATTGTAGAAAAAAAACTTAATTTCAAGAGGAATAAGTAATAAAAAGAGTCAAACGAATTTGAAAAAAAAGGCGAAAGTTCAGAATACAATATGTCTTTTTTTAAACTGATTCCATTATGTCTCATATTCTTGATTGAAGTTATAGTGTTTGTCTGCAGAAGATTTTACCAACTTCCCAAAGGGTTAAACCAGAGAATCATTGACTCGTAAGAAAAAGATTGAAGAAGATACCAACACCTGTTGCGTTGGAAAATTCAAGCTAGAAAATCTGGCTACAAAGCGCAAGGCATAAACATCTTGGCATGCGCAACAAATTTATCGTAGATATCTCTACGCCTACTAGTATGGTAAAATAATAGATTGTAGAAAAAAAAACTTAATTTCAAGAGGAATAAGTAATAAAAAGAGTCAAACGAATTTGAAAAAAGGCGAAAGTTCAGAATACAATATGTCTTTTTTTAAACTGATTCCATTATGTCTCATATTCTTGATTGAAGTTGTAGTGTTTGTCTGCAGAAGATTTTACCAACTTCCCACAGGGTTAAACCAGAGAATCATTGACTCGTAAGAAAAAGATTGAAGAAGATACCAACACCTGTTGCGTTGGAAAATTCAAGCTAGAAAAAAAAAAACTAATCTGAATGATCGTCGCTGTAGATTTACAGAAAAAAAATCAAATCTAAAACCAAATGTGGTAAGGAACTGATTTTGATTGATCCGCGTATATCTGAATCAATCAACCAAAATGGTTCACTAATCTAAATGATCGTCGCTGTAGAGTTACAGAAAAAAAAATCAAATCTAAAACCAAATGTGGTAAGGAACTGATTTTGATTGATCCGCGTATATCTGAATCAATCAACCAAAATGGTTCATAAATACTTAATCGCTAGTTTAACGTGTTGTAGATTCAGACCATCAGGTCCGTTATCCAAATGTAAAATATTTTTGGGCGATGAAATTATAAATAATCAACTCCATATTCTAACGTCTGGAGCAAGAAGCCAGGTTCTAAACATGATATTAATATGCATCACTCTATGCACACTTCTTGTAGATATATTCATTCAAAGCTGTTTTAAGAGAATGCATAATGGTGCAGCAGTAATTGTGTCTCCTGATCATCAAACTATCGGAAATTATACCTCGCAAGAACTGACCATGCCTCACATCAAAGTGGAGCCCGACGAGGATTATAAATACAAACAAGAAATTAGAAACACAGTTTTAGTTAAAAATCATAATAACAATAATAATAACAATAACAACGACAGTTATATGAAATGTAAACGAAAAATTAATTTTAACTATTCAAATATGCCTGGCCAACAACCAGCGTCCGTTGCAAGACGAAATGCACGGGAACGGAATCGAGTGAAGCAAGTGAACAACGGATTCGCAACTCTTAGATCTCATATACCATTGTCCGTAGCGGCAGCTTTGACTTCAAGTGCAGCAGCCAACAGGTCCGCAGCAGCTAGTAAAAAGCTTAGTAAAGTGGAAACGCTGAGGATGGCTGTAGAATACATAAGATCCTTGCAAGATATGCTAGACGATTCGGAATCGGGACATTCCACCTCTCACCACTCGGACGATAGTTACTACCGAAATATGAAGCAAATAGACTCCATGTCAGAAGCTTCTACCTCACCACCTCCATCTTCCTATGCTTCCGAAGGTTCCTATGTTACTCCTATTTCCAACAACCAAAACGATAGCAGCAACTATCCGGAAAATTACGATTCCATGAGCCCTGAGGATGAGGAACTTTTAGACGTAATCTCATGGTGGCAGCAGAGTCAGTGATTTAAAAAGGTAATTATCAATTTATTTGAAACTACATATCACATTAGTATTTCCTTTCCTCAATTCATTTCAACAGTTTTATTACAAACCTAAGGATACGATAGGATTATGTAGATAATACTCGAAATGCTTTCGGTCATCATTATACGTAGTAGATACCAACGTTTTCTTCTCTCCAAACTCAGCAAAAAGAATCATACATGAAAGTTCTTTTTCTACATTATACGATGTAGGTAGGTTTTATGTCAAATGGAACCGAGAGGAAAGGAATGAATTTACAAGAAAAACATTCAACATACAGTATAATAGATAACTTTAAAAGATTCCTCTGTAGTGGTGAAGTAGACATCTCCACTAATATTTTATTACAAGAGATTCTTCTGAATTGGTGAAGTAGACATGTCATCTCCACTAATTTTCATTACTCTTGAACTTTTTACTCCACTTTCATAGAGAACTTTCTTATTTAATTTTCCACTGCCTCATTTTTACCTATTTTGATATGCATAGGATTAACTTTTTACCTAAAACAAGATTTCAGTTTGGTCAAAAATAGATTTACTTCTAGTAAATCGGGTGAATGTACCAGTAGTCGACTTTACACCAGTAGTCGATCACTCGGTCATGTTTAGTTAATTTTAAGCTATAAACAAATCAGGTTAGTTTTCCCCTCATAGGAAGACAAAGCATCAAAATTTGTTCCTTTGTGTTTGAACACGTGCTTTCTAAACCAGATTTTCAAGTTTACTTTCCGGAAAATTATTATTATTTTTTATCAATTTTTTAAGAGGTGAAACAATTTCAAAAAATTTTTAGTTCGGTAACAAAGTAGATAACGTCATTCGATTCTGGAATGTCATATCACAAGACCAAACCTAATACCTAGGTCATCCTGATAAGCCAATTAAAACATATCTGATAATTATAAAGTCAACTCTAATGATTTTTATTAGGTGAATCTCATTCCAATCTAATAATGTCATTCACGTAGTTACCTTTAAAAATAGCATAGTCTGCATGCTTGCGGGATCATGACGTCAAAAATTGTTGAGCACAAATTTCGAGAGGCAAGAGATGAGTATGTATAATAATACCTAATAATAATTACCTATACCATCTTCTCAATTTTAAAACCACATGTAGCGCATAGCAAAAAGAAGTATGTTAAATGTTGCAAAAATATGTTAAATGTTCTGCGATATGCTATACTTACAATTAAAATGTTTTAGTGGCTCACTGCAGAGATTGATAAACGATGAAACCTACGAAATGGTAAAAGTCCAAGGCTTCGAAGAGAAAAAGTTGCACAAATTGACCAATTACATCAGTGAGCTCACCTAATCTAGTTTGATACCACACACGCTAATCACCATTCATTGACAAGACTTCTTCATTCTTACTGGCAATAAATTTCATGGTATTTTAAAAGCTTCGTTAATTCTGAACATTTTCATTCAGGGAAAGAACATGTACACTTTTTTTCCTCAGGATAAATGCTAGAAACGTGCTGAGTTCAAATCCCCAATATGGTATCGGATCTTAGTGTAAATGAGTTCCCGATCAGGTAGGTAATTTATAACAAATGGATTCTTTACTTTCTCAAAGAAAAATAGCTCAAAAGTTCTGTATCTATCTCCATTCGAAAACTTGATAAAGGTGTACTTATGTTTAGTTGGTTTTTTGGTACCTAGCTAGTTGCTTCATTTTCATAACAAAATTCTTAGCTATGCAATTTATGATGTGTGTTTTTTTTACAAAGCCGTACAGCCGTGCACCATTTACATGAACTTCACAAATCATCATATATTATCCAAACATTGTTTCATGAGTTGAGATTCGAAAACTTGATAAAGGTGTACTTATGTTTAGTTGGTTTTTTGGTACCTAGCTAGGTAGTTGCTTCATTTTCATAACAAAATTCTCAGCTATGCAAGTTATGATGTGTGTTTTTTTTTACAAAGCCGTACAGCCGTGCACCATTTACATGAACTTCACAAATCATCATATATTATCCAAACATTGTTTCATGAGTTGATGGCTCTAGTTGAAATACTTAAGACCAAACCTTCTCTTTAAACCAAACACTTTAAAATAGCAAAATTTCTTAGATTCATTTTATTACAATTTTAAAAGATCAATGATAAGATAAAATTTGTGCTATATCACAATATCTTCTAGTAAAATATTCAATTCAAAAAGTGCACAACCATCGAGTTACTCTGAAACGTGGCCAGGAAAAAAATCTGAATGGGACTAAAAATCTAAAAGAAAAAAGAAGGAAAAAAAAATAATTAAAATTCTACACAAGAAGTTCATACAAAATCCAAATAAGGAAACTTAGTAAGAAAAGTAAATGAAAAGAAGAATGAAAGAACTCTTTCTAGAAGTTAAAGAGAAGAAAAAAATGGATTTTGAAATTGATATGGGAAAAAACATGTATCGGAGAAAAGAATTAATACACGCAGAATATACGTAATTATTCTAGACTGCACTTTACTTTAGCCAGAAATTGTTCACAAGGTTGTTCTAACTTTATCAAAATCTAGCACTAAGAACAATGATTCCAAGGTAGGTACCTATTTTGATATGCATAGGATTAACTTTTTACCTAAAACAAGATTTCAGTTTGGTCAAAAATAGATTTACTTCTAGTAAATCATACTTGTACCTAAGGTATGAATTTAACAAAATGTTGTTCAACGGGCAAAGTTTCTTTTCAGTTGAGAAAACAAAAATCAGTATTGTATGGGTATTTCATCCAATGAAGGAAAGAAAAAACACACACACCAGGTTTTGATTAAGGTATGAATTTAACAAAATGTTGTTCAACAGGCAAATTTTCTTTTCAGTTGAGAAAACAAAAATCAGTATTGTATGGGTATTTCATCCAATGAAGGAAAGAAAAAACACACACACCAGGTTTTGAAAAGAGAGAGAAAAAAATGAATTAAAATCAAAACAATAATGTTGCTTTTTGCTAAAACCTTTTATGAATGATCTGTTTTTAATTTTTTAATTAAATTCTTCAGCATTTTAACATGCTTCTTTTACAACTTGCTCAGGCACCAAATGAATGGGGATAGGCCAGATGCGTTATCAGAGTAGTAAGGATCTTTCTTTACTGTTGTTTCACAAGTATCCATTAGTCCTTATCGCCGATTTGAGAAAGACTATTTACTGACGAAAAAAGTCCTTACTTAGATTTAAGGAAACAAATTTTATTTCTATTGTACTATGATGGGTAGTGTTCATATTTTATTTCTAGTTCATGTCAAACGCCGATTATTATGTTCAGAGATAAACAAAAAAGTCTGGAAGTTAGGTACCTACTCAAAACTTTCCAATTAAAATCAAATTCAATGAAAATATACCTACCTTTCGAGATGATTTGGATAACGGTATGAAGAGCTCACTACTTACCCCAGTTACAAAAGCCTAAGTGTTCATATTTTATTTCTAGTTCATGTCAAACGCCGATTATTGTGTTCAGAGATAAACAAAAAAGTCTGGAAGTTAGGTACTCAAAACTTTCCAATTAAAGTCAAATTCAATGAAAATATACCTACCTTTCGAGATGATTTGGATAACGGTATGAAGAGCTCACTACTTACCCCAGTTACAAAAGCCTAGTAAAGGCCCTGTCGCCTTGATGGAATAAAACTCATTTGTCTATGTTCGCTCTAGACTTTTTTCATGTAACTAAATAGGTATGTGTATTTTTTAAATAAAAGTTCGTTAAAAGATTGAGCTTTAGCTTTTTATAAGAAAAGAAGTCGTTTTATGATTGATTGCAAAGGGAATAATAATATTGTGTCACTAAATGATAGAAAGATGTTTCAAGCGTTCAGGAATGTCTAGAAAAGATTTCTTACGTAAAGCCCATTGCACTCATAAAGTATTGCATTTTTTTCTTCTTTTTCAGGAACAAAAAAGACAATAATTCATTAAATAAATATTAGAAATTTAGAAAAAAATAATACATACCTACGGGGAAAAATTCTGATACCGTTTTTGAACACTAGTAGGTACTTATCATCAGTGGTGTACTTACTTATCTCTAATGGTATTCGTAGGTAGCTGTAGGTATGCACCTTATTTTTTTAGTACCTAAGTAATTTACATATATAGTAACATAGTAGGTATACTTTGTTGGTATGAAGCACCTATAGACATTAGCGTCTCTTTCCTACAGTTTTATTTTTGTTTGTAAAGTTAATTTCGACTTCGGCTTGCCAGATCGCCGCTTTTACTCTCACACCTAGTTTTCATCCTCCATACCGTCCTATTTTTTCCTCCTAATATGTCTGAAATTCAATGTGTGAATTCAATCACCTTTTTCGATCTTCTCCGTTCTGTATCATTTTCTGTCATCTCTTTACTTAGATCTTTGTTATCTGATCTTATAAATAAACTTCTGATTCTAACCACAGAATGGTCAGCGATTACTTCTATAGCACACGTCACTGGTCACCATTAAAATTCCATATCGCTGAAGATATGAAATAAATGATTTGATTCGATGAATCTTTGTTATCTGATCTTATAAATGAACTTCTGATTCTAACCACAGAACGGTCAGCGATTACTTCTATAGCACACGTCACTGGTCACCATTAAAATTCCATATCGCTGAAGATATGAAATAAATGATTTGATTCGATTTTTTCATCTATTTAATGATTTATTATTAAACTTACTTTTTTTGTATCATTTATGAAGAAAGCATTAAGGTTTAATAATTTCTTATAAAAATATGATATTGTGTGTAAATCGATTTTTATTTTATAAAACAAGAAATCATATATTGCTCTTTGAAAAGTAAATTACATATTATTAGTTTCTCATGATCAACTTGGGAGTTTCAAATAAAGCGACCTGTAATTTTATATCAAAGACAGCGTGCACAATTATTAAGGCCTGTTTCTCATGATCAACTTGGGAGTTTCAAATAAAGCGACCTGTAATTTTATATCAAAGACAGCGTGCACAATTATTAAGGCCTCCCAAGTTCAGTTTTAGTTTATATCAGCAATGTACTGTACACAAATCATTTAGTGCTGTTTAGAGAACTCTGGAATTATTTTTTAGACTGCATCATTATTCAAAATAAATATATATTGACTCTTTATGAACTCATAATATTTTTATACCGTTTTGTAAAATTTCTGGGAGAAGATTGATAAAATTGACTTACGTCAGTAATCAGTCTAGCCTAAATTAAATAAATAGATTTACGAGTATGTAATCATAAGCATTAATGTAATCATAAGTATTATTAACGTGTACTGTTTTATTAACTCCTGTATTTGCAACAAAAGCTTTATATAAGAATACTACCCAGCAATATCAGAGGAAGAAATGTGATAGTAATAAAATATCACTAAGCGATCACAAGCTAGGTACATTTATAATAATTTACTGTTTATAATAAATACTTTGAAATACTACCTACATGTTTAGATTTTTAAACATTTTAATTTGATTAAAGAGCTTGATATTCTCGACACTTTTAGTATTGTTCTTGTTTAGATTTTGTATTTTCTCATTTCTTGTAATAATACCCAATATATCTTCTGAACGCGTACTACCTACCTATTTTCTACTAAACATACACTTAATAAATATTATTGTATAAGGTATGAGATTTATTTGTGTAAGTAAGTACATGCGACAAATACCTAGGTAAAAGTAAATGTAATGACAAAATGAGATATTAATACTCGTAAATCAGACATCTCCACTAACAAATAGATATACTTCAAAAATACCAACCTTGAGATCTACTATAATAGGTAAAAGTAAATGTAATGACGAAATGAGATATTAATACTCGTAAATCAGACATCTCCACTAACAAATAGATATACTTCAAAAATACCAACCTTGAGATCTACTATAATAATTTATCTATTTTCCAGGGGTACGAATAATTGCATCTCCACTACCTATAACAATAATGTGTTTCAAACGTACGAGTATAACACTCATTTGTATCTTTAGAGGAGCAGTTGCATCTCCACCAAAAATACAATATTGATAGAAGTAAAACTCGGCAAAAATACGATTTGTGGACTAAATTTCTGGATACAACAACAATAATAAATGAAATTATTTCTTATTCTTCTTTTAACTGTCTATACCAAATCGTATTTCGTATTTCAGCCGTCCAATAACCTACATCTTTGCTAATTACCTAGCTGATGCTCAAATCCTTCAGCGAAAATGAAATTCAGCACATCTACCAGCTACCTGGACCTGTTCGATACTCCCATTTGTATCTCGAGCCATCCTGAATCAACAAATGAAATTATTTCTTATTCTTCTTTTAACTGTCTATACCAAATCTTTTTCGTATTTCAGCCGTCCAATAACCTACATCTTTGCTAATTACCTAGCTGATGCTCAAAACCTTCAGCGAAAATGAAATTCAGCACATCTACCAGCTACCTGGACCTGTTCGATACTCCCATTTGTATCTCGAGCCATCCTGAATCAATATAAATTAAAAATAATAAACGAAACATACGATAATCATTAATAATACTCTTACAGATGAGATAAAAACATAAAAATAAAAGAAGAAATACACATAAAATATGATACAGAAAGAAGAGTTGGAGAGTTAAGGTATCTTGAGGTATTAAAAATTAAAAAGAAAAATTCCGACCCGGTTTGAATGGATAGGAAGGGCAGCATAGAGATGGGTTAGCCATGCGCCACATGATTCTGCCACGCGTCTCAGCGTACGACCAATCCCCTCCACCAGTTCCAAAACCGAGGGTTCGTGGTACTTTGAGCGTAGTGCTACCTCTTCTTGCAGCATTTCAATGGTTGCTCTCGAACGCGTTGGAGGTGCGTCTTTGCAGCGTTTAACGTGTTTTCTTTAGGCTTTTGATTTTTTATATTTTCCAGTTTTACGTTTAAATTACTGATTGTTTGGGACGTTTTTAAATAATGTTTATTTTTTTCATTAAGTGCTAATATAATAGTTTAGTGTTTAATAAATTATATATTTTTTAAAATAAATAAATAAATATTATTCAGATGCTATAAAGATAATACTGATATAAGAAAATAGCTAAGGTAGTACTCAAGATGAAAGCATATTTACCTATCAGAAAATGAGAATATATACTTGGGTACTCCAGTTTTAGTGTTCAATGAAGAAAATTATGGTAACAATAGAATTTTCTTTTCAAGATTTATGACACAAATGACCGTGCATATTCTATCAAGTGCAAGAGATCTATTGAAAAGCAAAGTGAACTCTCATTTAAAAAGGTCCATATATTTGGTGGAGTTGTGGGGTACAAATATGTCAGGAATAATGTACAAAATAAATCAAAGTCGTCGCACACTTTCAGACAATTTAGAAAAACAAGATTTTAATGACGTCTCTTTTCGATTGTTTATAATCAGGTCCATATATTTGGTGGAGTTGTGGGGTACAAATATGTCAGGAATAATGTACAAAATAAATCAAAGTTTTGAAAAGCAAAGTGAATCAGATTAAACAAATCTTCTATTCAACAGATGTGATGAAGTTGATAAAATCAACAGGTAGAATATGTTGCTACCTCATAAAGGTATGTAGGTAAATAAACTAAATTAGGTCAAATTAATCTGGATAAAAAAAAATGAACTGAAACTAGTCCAAGAGAAAAACAAAGATCTCAATATAGTATTAGGTGCGCGTATGAAGAGAGAGTAACATAATGATTTGAAATTCAAACCCATGAAATTACATATGGTAAACAAGAGATTTCAGTGGAAGAATCTGGATAAAAAAAATAAACTGAAACTAGTCAAAGAGAAAAACAAAGATCTCAATATAATAGGTGCGCGTATGAAGAGAGAGTAACATAATGATTTGAAATTCAAACCCATGAAATTACATATGGTAAACAAGAGATTTCAGTGGAAACATATGGTATAGGTACAGATGTAGATTAGGTAGAAAAGATACATAAACACATGTTACAGATTAAATAGGCACCTTCAACATGGTGTTTTTTTATGGAGAGAACAACTGGTTGGTATATTAGGTGGATCGGAACTACTCCACTTGGATTTCCTTCTGACATCCCCTACGTTACTCACCAGTTATATTAGTAGCCTCAAACTCTGAACTAAGTACAAAATATAACTATTCAGATTTCAGATGCTAATTGAATACAAAATCTTAGAAATGTATTAATTTGAAACACACAACAGTTAATCAATTCGTTAATATGTATGTATAAATGTAGATGAGACAGGAGTTTGAAGTTAAAAACAACAGTCAATAGTATTAATTTTGTAGTTATTTTCCATTTTAGAACAAAAATTTAGTAATCCTATCAAAACTTTTTATTGAAAAATACGAGTAGCTACCTCTTCGAAGGTAAACCTACTTAGGTTTAAAAACTTGCTTCGAATCTTTCAACAACATAGGAACAGAAGTTGAGCTCATATAATACATTAAAGATTATACCTAATTATCTTTTAAAGTTATCTATTATACTGTATGTTGAATGTTTTTCTTGTAAATTCATTCCTTTCCTCTCGGTTCCATTTGACATAAAACCTACATCGTATAATGTAGAAAAAGAACTTTCATGTATGATTATTTTTGCTGAGTTCAAGAGTAGTTTTCATCCGAAGATTATTAGAAAATGCTTTGTTGAGAGAAGAAAACGTTGGTATCTACTACGTATAATGATGACCGAAAGCATTTCGAGTATTATCTACATAATCCTATCGTATCCTTAGGGATACAACCTACATCAGAAGGTACTTGTAATTCAGGCCCGAATTTAACAAAATATTGTTCATGTCAAATTTGTTAACATAAAAAAATTTCTGAAAAAAATTAATACGAGTAATGCAGTTAAAGAACAAATTTCATGAACGCCATGATACCTCTCATTGATAATTTTGACCTTAATAAAGTATACAGTTCTCCAAAATTTATCAATCTACTACGATAACATAAGACTATTTATTATGTACTCGTAAATGAGAAAAATACGAACCTACCTGCCTGTCGTCCTATTATTTATCACTTAATTTTGAGGATTATAAAATCAAACAACATGAATGCTTTCATACCTCATGCAAACAGCTTTGAATGAATATATCTACAAGAAGTGTGCATAGAGTGATGCATATTAATATCATGTTTAGAATCTGGCTTCTTGCTCCAGTCGTTTAGAATATGGAGTTAATTATTTATAATTTCATCGCCCAAAAATATTTTACATTTGGATAACGGACCTCGTTTAGAATATGGAGTTAATTATTTATAATTTCATCGCCCAAAAATATTTTACATTTGGATAACGGACCTTTGATGATAAATTACCTTTGATTCTTCATCCATTCTTTTTATTTCCATGTATAGTCATTTTTACTGCAGTTATTCTGTGACTATTTCTAATTAGACATTTGTCGTAGGTACCATGTTTTCAAACTATGTTCCTACTTGACTAATTTATTAAGACCTGAGTTTACCTTTTTGTGTATTTTGTTGTGCTCTTTCGACCTGAGATTCGACACACACACTCGAGTCCCAATATTTTTTAGACTTTTCCGAGTTAACTTTGCAGTAAAAATTGTCTACTTTTTGTTCGATACTTTAATATATTTTATAGTTAGGTCTAGTCATTGTTATTGTGTTATGTATAGTAAATATTTTCTCATTTGTAAATTACATTATTTATAAGCTTTCTGATCAATATGTATCTCTCGATATGTTTACAATGAAATTTTGTGCCTTTTTCCAAGTGCTCCTTACTCCTTATAAAAATCTGTACTTTGTGCTAGTTTTTAAACGCACCTTGTAACGTTGGTATAGGTAAAGCCGTCTATTGTTCTACCTGAGGTCTGTATTATTTGCTTGAATATTTTATCTTTGTCATAAGATAGGTATTTGTCCTTTTTCTAAACATCACATTTCTTCCCCTTGAAAATTTCAACGTTAGAAGTTAGAACGTTGAAAGAGTATTGGGAGCAAACGAAATGAAATACGTTGGTATAGGTAAAGCCATCTATTGTTCTACCTGAGGTCTGTATTATTTGCTTGAATATTTTATCTTTGTCATAAGATATTTGTCCTTTTTCTAAACATCACATTTCTTCCCCTTGAAAATTTCAACGTTAGATGTTAGAACGTTGAAAGAGTATTGGGAGCAAACGAAATGAAAATTTTATTAAAATCCTTTCTGAAATTACCACTAAGCAATACCTACTTGAAACAATATTCATATTCGTCTGTTATGAATTGTGTCTTTGGCATCTCCACTAATTTTATCACATAGGTATGAGATTCCTCTGTAGTGGTGAAGTAGACATCTCCACTAATATTTTATTACAAGAGATTCTTCTGAATTGGTGAAGTAGACATCTCCACTAATTTTCATTACTCTTGAACTTTTTACTCCACTTTCATAGAGAACTTTCTTATTTAATTTTCCACTGCCTCATTTTTACCTTCGAGTTCTCAATCCACAGAATTCGAGGGAGTATAAGTACTGGAGGGTAAATTATTGTGTTAAAAGACCTTTTTTATACAATGGTTATTTCTCTGATCTATCGAGATTTTTTTCACACTCCCTACCTAGATCCATTTTATATTTCCAAATTTTTGAAGGAAAAAAAAATCATACAAGGTATTTTTGATAATCAATTTTCGAAAGAAGACGTATCGTTTATCAATAAATATTACAGTGTGTGTCTAATGGCTTTTTGTCCAGTATTTTTAGAATAGAATTTCAGCCATGTCATAATTGAAATTTATATTTTCGAATTTCAACGACTAGGTTCCATATTTCACTTTTAGTTGAAATCGGTATGTCTTTTATCTTGGTTAACACATCCGACTTTTAGAAAAAGATACCCTAACTACATTATTTAGTTACACCTATAAAGTAAAATATACCGCTGTATATGCAATTTTTGAAACGAGAAACTCAAAAATGTTACCTTCAATCAAAAAAGTAATGATATTCTTCAATGTGAAAACTGCAACAACGGAGATCAAGTCATAGGGATGAATAAAACAAATTGCATTGAGAACAGAAAAATTTCAAATTATAAAAGTCACTTATCTTAGTAGTAAGTCAAACAGGATTTGATTGGCGTCCCAAATCCAATATTTATGTCAAATGTATTTGAATGAGAAATTGAAAATAGTAGCTATATCTTTAACTCATTTTTAGTTATAAGTTCGAGGCTCATTTTCATTGTTTAATTTGAATGGACCTCTTCTTATCCTAGGTTTTTAAGTAGGTATCTACCAACTTAATTAAAAAATCAAAATGAGCTTCGGACAGACATTATTCACCTACATGATTATAAACAATCGAAAAGAGACGTCATTAAAATCTTGTTTTTCTAAATTGTCTGAAAGTGTGCGACGACTTTGATTTATTTTGTACATTATTCCTGTTAATTTAATACAATTTCAGTTCAGAAGAAGGTAAGTCCAAGTGTTTGGAAAGGAAAAGAACAAACGGACAAATCCTTTACCAGGAAAATATCGGAACACCAACCTGTCGCTTTCGGGAGTGAAAATCATTTGGCCTGACCAGAAAAGATCCTCCAACAGTGAGACTAGTAGAATCTATGAGTAAGAAAGGTGCGGTGGTTATTCATGAATAATTTATTCTCGAAAGACATTTAAATCATTAACATGCACCATCCACCCCGAACTTCATTATTTTCATTGTGCTCTATTTGATGATAGATTACCTTTGATTCTTCATTCATTCTTTTATTTCCATGTATAGTCATTTTTACTGCAGTTATTCTGTGACTATTTCTACTTAGACATTTGTCGTAGGTACCATGTTTGCAAACTATGTTCCTACTTGACTAATTTGTTAAGACCTGAGATTACCTTTTTGTGTATTTCGTTGTGCTCTTTCGACCTGAGATTCGACACACACTCGAGTCCTAATATTTTTTAGACTTTTCCGAGTTAACTTTGCAGTAAAAATTGTCTACTTTTTGTTCGATACTTTAATATATTTTATAGTTAGGTCTCTAAACATCACATTTCTTCCCCTTGAAAATTTCAACGTTAGAAGTTAGAACGTTGAAAGAGTATTGGGAGCAAACGAAATGAAAATTTTATTAAAATCCTTTCTGAAATTACCACTAAGCAATACCTAGGTACTTGAAACAATATTCATATTCGTCTGTTATGAATTGTGTCTTTGGCATCTCCACTAATTTTATCACATAGGTATGAGATTCCTCTGTAGTGGTGAAGTAGACATCTCCACTAATATTTTATTACAAGAGATTCTTCTGAATTGGTGAAGTAGACATCTCCACTAATTTTCATTACTCTTGAACTTTTTACTCCACTTTCATAGAGAACTTTCTTATTTAATTTTCCACTGCCTCATTTTTACCTTCGAGTTCTCAATCCACAGAATTCGAGGGAGTATAAGTACTGGAGGGTAAATTATTGTGTTAAAAGACCTTTTTTATACAATGGTTATTTCTCTGATCTATCGAGATTTTTTTCACACTCCCTACCTAGATCCATTTTATATTTCCAAATTTTTGAAGGAAAAAAAAATCATACAAGGTATTTTTGATAATCAATTTTCGAAAGAAGACGTATCGTTTATCAATAAATATTACAGTGTGTGTCTAATGGCTTTTTGTCCAGTATTTTTAGAATAGAATTTCAGCCATGTCATAATTGAAATTTATATTTTCGAATTTCAACGACAAACTAGGTCCCATATTTCACTTTTAGTTGAAATCGGTATGTCTTTTATCTTGGTTGACACATCCGACTTTTAGAAAAAGATACCCTAACTACATTATTTAGTTACACCTATAAAGTAAAATATACCGCTGTATATGCAATTTTTAAATTCTGGAATTTTATAAATATCGGATGTTTTGTTGACATGCACTTTTGGCACATCCACTAATATTGTTATCCTTATCAGATAAAATTGAACTGCGTTATTTTTCAAGTGTCACTTACATTTCGCGAAGCATCAATTGATGTTGATATATTGCAGCATGCAGGACTAATTTTACAATCGCAATAATAAATTCTTGTACTTAGTTGCATATTCTCCTGCAGATTTGATATTTTGATAAAACTAAATGTTTAGAAA
This sequence comes from Diaphorina citri, assembly GCF_000475195.1. Classification (NCBI taxonomy): domain Eukaryota; kingdom Metazoa; phylum Arthropoda; class Insecta; order Hemiptera; family Psyllidae; genus Diaphorina; species Diaphorina citri. The sequence continues at coordinate 118,783 of NW_007377584.1, forward strand.
TAAAAAATGCATAAACATAATCGAACAGATAAGCTCAATAATTAAATTGTTGCACTTTTTCCCCGTATAAAACAAGCACTGGTACGTGCAACAAAATCAAAAGAAGATACCGGATTAGAGATAAAATAACGACAAAATATTTTGTTCTGAACATGATCGAAACTTGAACAATTTTTCATTACAATTTGTACATTTCTTCTCTTTTGTTCCTTACAATAAAAAATTCTATCTTTCTGAAGGTTCGTTTCTCGGCAGGACGCTAAATTAAAGATGGTACATTTTTCTCTGTATCCTTCATCACAAGTTAATAATGGTAGGTACCTACTTAGTCATACCAATATCCATACATATTAATTTCGTAAGATAACATCAATTGAAAACGGAGGATAAAGTTTTTTGTCTTCTTGAGATTCAGATGAGAAGGTACTGATTACATCTCCACTAATTTTATTGCTTGAAAATGGAGGACTAGAATTTCTCCTGATTCTCAGAGAGGCATTCTCTTAGCTACACCTCGAATTGTCCAGAAGAAATGAAGAGAGTGATTTTAAAATATGCATGCGTATGAATAGATAAAATATTCAAAATAGTAATCAGAAAACCAGTTACCAAGCTGTTACCCTCCGCTTTATGGAATACAAAAAATCCTTCTGCATACAATAGGTTCAGTTCAGTTTCAAAGGTCTTTAAAGTTGTGAGGGGAGAAACACAGAAAATGCATGCACCATCATGAAGTAAAGAAACCAACAATATCACCAACAAACAGCCCTATGGTATCCACAATCTTGCAATTGAGGCGAAACTGAAAAAGTCCCGAAAGTCATCCCAATTCCCTATTTCACGATCTATTTTAAAATTAAGAAAAATAGTAAAAATCGCGTTGAAATTGCTACCTATTCTTGATTTATAAATTTTAGAAATATGATATTCCATTCCAACGAACAAGACAATGTTCGTTCCTAGATATCAATTTCATCCTTATCCATATCTCCACGATTTGATCTTCGTAGAGCCTCAACCCCCTGTCTGGATAGCTGTAATATCAGATTTGAGATATTTGGTGAGAGTTAAATGATCAAGAACACCATATTATTATTCTGGAAGCTTCATCGTTAAAGTTTTCAGCATGGGTTGACATTGTTGACAAGAATTATTGGATAGCTGTAATATCAGATTTGAGATATTTGGTGACAGTTAAATGATCAAGAACACCATATTATTATTCTGGAAGCTTCATCGTTAAAGTTTTCAGCATGGGTTGACATTGTTGACAAGAATTATGCGAATTTCTTTCAATGTCTATAACAACTAAAGAAGAAATAATACTTGTATTCTGCACTATAAACATTTTTTCCCTCTGAGAATGCTAAATGAAGTCATCTTTGACTAAATCAGGTATCTCCTTAAAATTAACTTTCAGTAGTGTTGTAAAACTAAATGATCAAATTATTCTGAACATCATAAAGTTTTAGAAAAAGAAGACGAGATAGGTACGAGTATATCTTGGTATTTTCTGTTTAATTTCCCTCACTAAATTTTATTTTGGTCGCTTACTTGTTGGAAGTCGGTTGATCATATATGAATGCTGGGATTTTTTTAGTACTTCAGTTAGCAAGTCTTTTATATTTGGAGAACCTCTCATTCATTCTGTTTTGGTTTTATGACATTTAGGATGCATTACGAAATTCTTTTAATCATTCATTAAGTGCATTCAGACACGAATTTTGTTTTATTTCTATAAAAAACTAAAGAAGAAATAATACTTGTATTTTGCACTATAAACATTTTTTCCCTCTGAGAATGCTAAATGAAGTCATCTTTGACTAAATCAGGTATCTCTTTAAAATTAACTTTCAGTAGTGTTGTAAAACTAAATGATTAAATTATTCTGAACATCATAAAGTTTTAGAAAAAGAAGACGAGATAGGTATATCTTGGTATTTTCTGTTTAATTTCCCTCACTAAATTTTATTTTGGTCCCTTACTTGTTGGAAGTCGGTTGATCATTTATGAATGTTGGGATTTTTTTAGTACTTCAGTTAGCAAGTCTTTTTTATTTGGAGAACCTCTCATTCATTCTTTCTGTTTTGGTTTTATGACATTTAGGATGCATTACGAAATTCTTTTAATCATTCATTAAGTGCATTCAGACACGAATTTTGTTTTATAGCTTCTTTTTCTATACAATATTTTTGAAAGGAAATTATTGAGCTAACTAGGAATTCGCCCTTATTATCTGCCCCTTCTGAGTCCAAGATTAACACATATTGACATTTAAATTGAGAAATTACCCTTTCAATAAGACGGTTTTGGACGTGTAAATTTTGTACACATCTTACTTTTCAATTTCACAAGATTAAAAATGAAAAACGTTGAATTTCAATACTATCATGAGATATATTATTTTAATCTAGTTTCTATGTTGTAAAATTTGTACACACTTTACTTTTCAATTTCACAAGATTAAAAATGAAAAACGTTGAATTTCAATACTATCATGAGATATATTATTTTAATCTAGTTTCTATGTAGAACAAAAAGGATGAGGTTTTTGAGCTCTCAGACTTTACGGAAGACCCATAGTGCTTGAAAATGAAGAAGCATTTTTTTTTTTTTTTTTTCGACAATCCAGGAACAATCTTCCTCTCCTTCCTTTCTTTTTGAATCCCTCTTCAGTGTTCTTTTCGTATAATGTAAGGAGACGAGATTAAGTTTCTATGTAGAACAAAAAGGATGAGGTTTTTGAGCTCTCAGACTTTACGGAAGACCCATAGTGCTTGAAAATGAAGAAGCATTTTTTTTTCAACAATCCAGGAACAATCTTCCTCTCCTTCCTTTCTTTTTGAATCCCTCTTCAGTGTTCTTTTCGTATAATGTAAGGAGACGAGATTAATAGCAAGAGTTCCTTTCGGATACAAAACTGAAGAGGTTAAAAACTTGGGGTTTGGGAAGATACCCTATACCTACCATACCAAATTACGAGGAAGGGGCTTGGTAAAGAGAAGTCTACAACAATTTTGATATTCTAGTCCCTATTTCCTGCAAAACTTAATGCATGTTACTTGTTGTTTTCATATCCTATAGATATCTAACAGAATTTTTCTGCTTCTGTCTGTTCACAGGTGTTCTATGCCCGAGGCAATATTGTGGCGTAAAATATGTTATGGTTGATGCACAGAAAATAAACGTTGTTTCTGCACCAAAAATGTCCTGCGCGACACCAAAGGATTGATTGAAGTTAGAAAATGAAGAATGTCCCTAAACGAGAAACTCAAAAATGTTACCTTCAATCAAAAAAGTAATGATATTCTTCAATGCGAATCCGTAACAACGGAGATCAAGTCATAGGGATGAATAAAACAAATTGCATTGAGAAGAGAAAAATTTCAAATTATAAAAGTCACTTATCTTAGTAGTAAGTTAAACAGGATTTGATTGGCGTCCCAAATCCAATATTTATGTCAAATGTATTTGAATGAGAAATTGAAAATACCTAGTAGCTATATCTTTAACTCATTTTTAGTTATTTGATTGTAATTATTTCACAAATTTCTCAAGTTTGAGGCTCATTTTCATTGTTTAATTGAATGTACCTCTTCTTAGCCTAGGTATTTACCAACTCAATTAAAGAATCAAAATGAGCTTCGGACAGACATGATTATAAATAATCGAAAAGAGACGTCATTAAAATCTTGTTTTTCTAAATTGTCTGAAAGTGTGCGACGACTTTGATTTATTTTGTACATTATTCCTGACATATTTGTACCCCACAACTCCACCAAATATATGGACCTTTTTAAATGAGAGAAAAAAACGTTATAATTACTATGTGATATTTGTGAAATTTGAGATCTTATTTGCTTATTATTATTTTCATTGTGCTCTATTTGATGATAAATTACCTTCGATTCTTCATTCATTCTTTTATTTCCATGTATAGTCATTTTTACTGCAGTTATTCTGTGACTATTTCTAATTAGACATTTGTCGTAGGTACCATGTTTTCAAACTATGTTCCTACTTGACTAATTTATTAAGACCTGAGATTACCTTTTTGTGTATTTCGTTGTGCTCTTTCGACCTGAGATTCGACACACACTCGAGTCCTAATATTTTTTAGACTTTTCCGAGTTAACTTTGCAGTAAAAATTGTCTACTTTTTGTTCGATACTTTAATATATTTTATAGTTAGGTCTAGTCATTGTTATTGTGTTATGTATAGTAAATATTTTCTCATTTGTAAATTACATTATTTATAAGCTTTCTGATCAATATGTATCCCTCGATATTTTTACAATGAAATTTTGTGCCTTTTTCCAAGTGCTCCTTACTCCTTATAAAAATCTGTACTTTGTGCTAGTTTTTAAACGCACCTTGTAACTTTTTGTTTGTTATTTCCTTTTGACCGTTATATTTTGCCAATACCAACATTTTTTAGCTTCCCATCAATACGTTTACAAGTAAAATATACAATACCTAATTATATTAGGTACCATTAACATTGACAATAATAAACTTTACATTTCAAATCAAAAAAACTCTTTGTATTTGCTATGAAACATGGAGATTATTACTTGAATTTATTCAACATTATCATTATATTTTTATTAATTTCGAATCTAAGAACTATCAATTGTTTTTTTTATTATACTCTTTATGGACAAACTGTCTCTTGTTTCCATCAAAATGTCTGCCTTTATTCAGCACAATCTGAACATTCTAGGTTTATTATACTCTTTATGGACAAACTGTCTCTTGTTTCCATCAAAATGTCTGCCTTTATTCAGCACAATCTGAACATTCTAGGAAAAATATTTCCTTTTGGCCAAAAATAATCTCTTCAGGCCCAGAATTAACAGATTCTCTTCCGGCCTCTCGTCTCTCTTTTAAACTAAGTTCATTACTGACACTTTGACTTAGTCCGTTCTGGATGTTGTCTGTAGTACTCCGATCGCAGTAATTTTGTTCATACTTCCCCTGATAAATTTAGTTTATTCGACCTCGAGACCGAAGAGGATTGCTGTACAAGGTGTTAATTTTATTTTCTAACAAATTTTAATTGCCTGCCCTGTTTACAACATCGAAAAATATTATTTTATAATTACCTATATCAGCCTCGTATATTCTTTTCAAATTATGATGGTCGTGAGATGATGTGTACATTTAGGTCTTCTTAGCTTATTTTAAAGTTTTAGTTAAATATAATGTTGCCGCCAATTTATTATTTGAAAAATATCACGGCTTCTTTTCCTTTATTCTGTCCGAATTACCGAATTTTAACTTTCAGATTTTTATGATGAGACTTCAACATTGCCCGCCTTAAATATCAGATCGTTCAAAAAATAAATCAGTTCCTCATATGCGGTTGCAGTGTCTGTTTTTGATTGCCGAGATTATTAAATGGAATACCTGGTTTCTACTATTTAGTGAGTAAAATAATGACTTACCAAAAATAGTAGAAAATACTGATCACTTGAGTTAAACGTCTCGGGGGAGCCACTGGTCGAGGTTTATAGAGGAATTCTTTAGAGCACACAACTTAATTGAGAGCACACTCAAATAAGATGAAATAACCGACGATAAAAGTCAAAGGCCTCGGTTAAGATTTGCACCGGCATCCTTCCGTCTACCAGACCAACAACTAATCACTACGCTACACGTAGACAACAATCAAAGTTTATTGGACTCAACGAAAAGACAGTGGAATTATTTTGGGCCTTAACAGAAGTTATTGAAATCTATCAAAAACAAATCAGCAAGCGCAGTTTTCAGAACCTAAAAAAATTTGGTTTTTTCATCCTGAAAATAAGAGAAACATGATCAGGTTTCCTGTAATTCTACAACGAGGTTTCAACATGGTTGATGGCCAGTATTTATACAATGGTGTTTTTTTTTTTTTTTTTTTTTTTTTTTTTTTTTTTTTTTGGCCCCCTCCCAACGCCTCAATATATCACTACCTGCCAAAGCTTCCGACAGCCAATCATTATGTCTTCGTGAGAATTTGCTCCACATTTCCTCCGATCAATTTTTTTTTTTTTTCCTTGGAAGTTTGGAATTTGGTCACACGAATCACAACAGGAAAACAAGGGTAACAATATGGCATTTGGCTTATTCATATTTTTCGGCTGAAATCAAAGAGCGAGAATTAATAATATTATCATTTTTTCTCTCTCAAAAATCTTTGATTAGAAGATTATTGAACGAATAGCCATAAAAACATTATTACACAAAATCATCATAATCCGGTAGGGTACATTGTCCAAACGGATAAAGCTTCAGAAAAACATTGGAAACGGCACATAAGACTAGGAAACTATAATTATTTTTCTCTTCCGGAAACACATTACAAAACAAAAATGAACATGTGAACACTATGAAAAATCATGAGCCTAAAGAAAAACAAAAATAGTAATGTCTATGAAATCGCTAAAATAAATATTATGTTACGGTGTAATAATTGTTAGAGCAATATGAAAAATAGGGTAAACTGACGCACTAAAGGACACCTGGGACAAAATTGTAAAGCAAGTCGAAGTTTTGGTGAGGTTTCAATCATTTTACATAAGAAATGTCAATTTTATCAGGGGTGTCCCTCACGGAAAATATTCTTAGAAATATGGGTAAGTTATCAAGAACTGCAATCTGCATTGACTGCAACTACAATAATGTTGAGAATATCTAGATATTACTAAAAATAAAAAAGGGTATAGGTATCTACGCCCAGTTTCAAACAATCTATTTCTCTACCCAAATATGTTTTCCAGTCTTATTCCGACGATGGCTGTACAAAAATTTGGTACTCATACCCTACAAACTTGATAAACAGGTAAAAGAAGTGTGTTTTTGGGGGTTGAAATGAAATTATGTCGTACAACTATTATTTTATTATAATTAGATAATCAAATGAATTGTTTGAGGGTGGAAAACTTATCAGAGTCAAGAGAGCGTAACATACTTGTACGTACGGACTTCCGTTTGGAAATAATTTGAGTGACATGTGGGGAGTAGGCCGTTGAGAATTAGATTTTTTCCTTCTCTTATTTGAACCAATATCTATCTAGGTGGTTTTTAGGTTTTGGCTTTTCACATGCAAAACTGTGAGTTTTAAGTAGCAAAACTACAGGCATGTTATACCAGAATCTGTTGATTGAAAATTGGCGCGATTTGGGTGATAAATGGCGCGATTTGGGCGGTAAAGAAAATTTAGTTTATTCAGATAAGATGACATTATTTACAAGGTGAGATGGTGAGAATGATCCAACAACAGATAAATTGTTAAGTCTTGAAGATGTGTCCTGCTCGCATTCTCTAATGGTCTAATGAAATCATTAGGGAAGTCCTCATAAAAGAGTTGTACTCGTAAACCCGCGCTCTAGACATCTTAGTAACAGTAAGGCATATATTATCTGAACGACATCTTACGTTATTGGATCCTTTCATTAACTATATATATGAACCTAAAATCCGCCTCTGAAAGGAGAATCTACTAAAAAAGAAAAAAATGTAAAACAGAATCCTTCTTATGAGTTGTGAACATAACAGTTGGCTTATATTTTAACAGATGTGTTGTTTATGTCTGAAAACCGAGTCAGTTGTTGGAAGTCTGAGGTCTAACTCACTGGCTGCTTGGTTTGGTACGCTCCGATATTTCCTTATGTCTTTAACCTTTTCGGTCCTTACATGGAAGTCGGGATATTTCTTCTTCTTTTTTTTTCATTTCCTATCTGGCTCTACAATAAAATTTACCTTACCATGACATTATACCCATGTACCTATTTCTACAACTTTGAAGTCATATAAGAAATAAGAAAAAAGTACTTAGCTACCCTTTACGTTGATTTTGACGTTGTTGAAAAATTACCAAGTTGCACAATTGCAAAGTTCTTCAACTGTTTGATATCAATTACATGGAGTAATCACCTTAACTTGTAGGTATAGGTATCCTGTTTCATTGCTTCAAAGTTTTGATGCACGATCTATTTGCCCACTTAGATCGCGTACAACTTTGAAGTCATATAAGAAAGAAGAAAAAAGTACGTAGCTACCCTTTACGTTGATTTTGACATTGTTGAAAAATTACCAAGTTGCACAATTGCAAAGTTCTTAAACTGTTTGATATCAATTACATGGAGTAATCATCTTAACTTGTAGGTATAGGTATCCTGTTTCATTGCTTCAAAGTTTTGATGCACGATCTATTTGCCCACTTAGATCGCGTTGATCAGTTTCTCATAATTGGAAATAAAAATAATTATGTTCTTTTATAATTTCTTCAGAGTTGTACTCGTAAACCCGCGCTCTAGACATCTTAGTAACAGTAAGGCATATATTATCTGAACGACATCTTACGTTATTGGATCATGTTAATAGTATTTTGAAGTTGTTTTTTTGATGTGGTCAGAAAAAAAGTGATCAGCCAACCACCTGCCGACTGAAACTCCGAAGATATATCTCTAACCTTGATAGACAAGTACGCTGCTACTAAATCAAATTTCGACTGAGAGAGAAGGGAAAAAGTGTTTGTCAAATATTGGGTCCGTTGTAAAATCGAAAGTCAGGTCCAATGTTTCCAATGCATCCACCAACAGAGTCCTGGATTGTAGGTAAGGGAATTTTCGAAATTTCCTGGAATTTAAAACACCAGAAAATCCTTTGAATTTAAAACATCAGAAAATCCTTTTACTATAAAATTTGCAAAAATTACCAATAACGCATCTAGAACTCTGAAACTGACCCAATAAATCTAATGATAACGTAGGTAATTTTTACCATAAAACATTTCTGTAAGAAAGAACAGAACTGATTTCTACTGTAGGTTCCTTTTACTATAAAATTTGCAAAGATTACCAATAACGCATCTAGAACTCTGATACTGACCCAATAAATCTAATGATAACGTAGGTAATTTTTACCATAAAACATTTCTGTAAGAAAGAACAGAACTGATTTCTACTGTAGGCAGGCACTTCTGATTTGGTTCTCAAATCTCTTAGAAATTAAAATTTATAATCAAAAGTTATGAACTATTTAAATTTTAGCTAAATTAGAAAAAAAAAATTCTGCGAATAAGTCGTTATTGGAAACCTATTCATTATAGGCCTCGGAATTTGGAAAAGAACCATCTAGGTGCTTATTAGTTAATGGTTCTTAAATCTCTTAGAAATTAAAATTTATAATCAAAAGTTATGAACTATTTAAATTTTAGCTGAATTAGCAACAAAAATTCTGCGAATAAGTCGTTATTGGAAACCTATTCATTATAGGCCTCGGAATTTGGAAAAGAACCATCTAGGTGCTTATTAGTTAATGATAAGGTACCTATTTGTAACTTCTTATTTTAATTATTGTTATCACAATATTATTGGAAATGATATTCGTATTATGGTAGGTAGTGTATCCCTTCTATCTTCTCCTAAACTTCTTATTTTAATTATTGTTATCACAATATTATTGGAAATGATATTCGTATTATGGTAGGTAGTGTATCCCTTCTATCTTCTCCTAATTGGTTTAAGATGGATCAGAAGAGGCACATAAATAGTCCACATTTACGGTCCACTTACAATTGCATTTCATTGGTGCTATCGATCTGAGAATTGAAATCTGCTGAAATGAAAGCTTAGCTTTGTTTTAATAGAATGTTTTCTTCATTTATCATACTTACAGTCGTCGAAGCTTAAAAGAAGAACATTTGTATTTAGAATTATAGACCTGTTGAAGTTTTAATAATATTTTAATGTCAGTCATAATCGAATTCTGATTCTCAAAAGTATTATAATCATTATGTCTCGCTTAGGTGTTTTATACAACAATAACTTGATCTTTTTATCACCACGAAGATATCTGTCGGATTTAACTTTGCGATATTTTAATGTCAGTCATAATCGAATTCTGATTCTCAAAAGTATAATAATCATTATGTCTCGCTTAGGTGTTTTATACAACAATAACTTGATCTTTTTATCACCACGAAGATATCTGTCGGATTTAACTTTGCTTACAAAAATGTGAATTCAGAATTCACACATGATATATTATCAACTTTTCATCCTTCTGAATTCTAAAATACTCGGTAGGATCAAACGCAGGATTATAATTTATATCATACTCCGCCAGTCGGGCGTATTCTTTACCTACGGTAACAAAATGAATGTAGACGTATTATAACCCTTAATAAATATCTGGTTTGAAAAAAGTAGTTTTCGAACATAAATATACACTACATATTATATTAACAAGATTTTTGGCTGTAAAAAAATATAATGAATGTTTCCTGCCAGAGGCAATAGCTGGCTGGAGAATACAACAGAAAACAAGAAAACACATCTCAGGCGAACTTATATAATGAATGTTTCCTGCCAGAGGCAATAGCTGGCTGGAGAATACAACAGAAAACAAGAAAACACATCTCAGGCGAACTTTCTTGATCTCGTACAGTGAGAATTGAGATGCGTTAGAACTGAAAATAACAAGTAGGTAATATATTTTATGTTAATATTAAGAAGGAAGAAAAGAACAACAAACTTTTATATTAGTTGTATTGAAGATGAAGATGTTGGTCTGTCTGTAGCGTGTAGCATACGGTATTCTATGCCACACTTACGTTTTAGCATTTTAATATTTATAAAAATTCTTTTGTTGAAATTTGGTCAGGCAGTCAGGCTTTAATAAATAAAAAGCCTGAACGTCATTGTGTGCTCATGGAGTTGAAAATTGTATTCCTTTTGTTTGTGGCATGATGTTGATGATTTTTGTTCTCTTTGACATGAGAAGTGCTTCTCGGGTCTTAAATCTTCAATCTTCGGTTCTCAAAATCTTGAAAGTTTCCTTTTCAAAATAAAAGTGTTTGACCATTCATCCACAAAAATCAGCCAATTAAAATATCTCAACTTAATAGGTACCTTATCTATCCCATATATTGATGCTAGGATAAAGCTCATAAAGTTATCGATTGGTGACACCTCAGATCGCAACAAAATTGCAATGCCCTAAATAGGTACCTTCTCGTTAAAACCAGCATTGTTCGTTTTCTTTTTTCTCACGAATCACAAACAGAATCACCTTATCACACCGGCAGACCGATAAAACACTTGGTTAAATAAAACTAAATTGTAAATTACAGTAAGCTAACCAAACAATGATTTTATCAACTCAAGTTCACGCTAGCACAGTTATCTAGAATCGTAAAATTAAGCTTTTCTATATGAAGGTAGTTTTAAAAGTGTACATTATTAAGTCTTGGGTCTAGCTTCTACCTATCCAATATAAATTATGTTGTAATTATTATGTCAAATATCAATAAAAAAAGTTATATACGATCTACTAGCATGTGGTAGTGTGGTACCTTGAAAATAACAAGTAATATATTTTATGTTAATATTAAGAAGGAAAAAAAGAACAACAAACTTTTATATTAGTTGTATTGAAGATGAAGATGTTGGTCTGTCTGTAGCGTGTAGCATACGGTATTCTATGCCACTGGCCACGGCCACCGAGACAAAGGTGCATTAGGACTTGGAAACAAGATATTGACAAATGGGAGTTGAAATTTGGCCAACAAGGTGCTCACAATTTATTTCAGGTTCCATATGGGTTTTAAAATCTTCTTAGTTGAATACAAAAACAGTGAGAGTAGGTACTTTTTAGTCCTTTGGGTCCTAACACTCCTAACTAAACCCTTTGATTTTCCTTTCCAAATAATGAAGATCAGAGATTCAGAGTAGTTCCAGGTACATGTTTTATGTATGGAATAAATTTCATTATATTATCCAGGTATTATATCCAATATCATGTAAAGTATGGTAAAGAATAGAAACATAGAATTGAAAAGCGTCTTTGGATATGAAAGTTGAAATAATTATGTTCCATACGTGACTATAGGTACCTATTCTAGTATCTGATAGGCTAATCTAAACTAGATAATTTTTTACTTGTTTGACTAAATTGAAGATTTCTAGAAATCTAGGATTAGTATTTTCTTCTGTCTTCAAACTTTCCTCGGGTATCTTTTCTGAGCCATTTTCGGCAACCACAGAAGTCAACCAAATAACGGAACAAAATTTTACAACATCCTTTTGAACCTTGCTCATTTCTTTACAATCTTCCAGAATTAGTTTTAAGACCTCATAGCTCATTATTTTGATCACTATTATTATTTTGACGATGTGTAATAAAACCCCCTTTTAATGGTTCAATGAACTTCGTACTTTATCTGAGTACCCATTATTACCAGGTTTTCAAAAAATCCCGAAATTTCTATAAAACTCATAACAAAGGAAGAGCAGTCAGTAAAAACTTCTTATGGCTGGCATGAAGTGAGGCAAATGTTCATACTGACGGCTCACAATTTCAGACATAAAATGTCTTGATTTCTTTGTTTATACTCTCTAGTCCATACCCCCGTAGTTATTACTCAGAAACTATCAAAGTTTATACCGTTCCATTTTAAAACTTTAAAATCAAGTAATAATATTGGCCCTGCAAAAAAAGAAAGAACTGCCTTATTGGGTTCATAAACATGATCATAACTTATCTAAGGGAAATGATTACAATTTTTATGAGTAATACCCAAAAAAGGTGCTAGAATTTGATAAGCCCCGATAATTGTTGTGAAGAGAAAGCTCGCGTAGAGATTCTACTTTAGTTCAGCACTATAAATCCGAGAAATTAAAAATCAATTTACAGTCCTTCACAACTTAAAAAATATAAATCTAAGTAGTTACAGTTTACCTCTTTTCGAGGGAAAATTAAAAGTTCATTATCACACCAATTTTATAAAATACTCGTAATTGGTAGTTTTATAGCTATAGAAAACGTGCGATAGGAAAGCCAGGAACTAAGGTGTTCATAAATCATACGAAGTATTAGGTACAATATATTAAAAATAATAATCATACAAGAACATAATATTAGATCAGGAGGACGGTATGCCACACGTACGTTTCTAGTCATAAATAAAACATTCATTGGCCATAGGTACCACATGCTAGTAGATCGTATATAACTTTTTTTATTGATATTTGACATAATAATTACAACATAATTTATATTGGATAGGTAGAAGCCAAGTGCTCCTTACTCCTTATAAAAATCTGTACTTTGTGCTAGTTTTTAAACGCACCTTGTAACTTTTTGTTTGTTTAAGTGCTCCTTACTCCTTATAAAAATCTGTACTTTGTGCTAGTTTTTAAACGCACCTTGTAACTTTTTGTTTGTTATTTCCTTTTGACCGTTATATTTTGCCAATACCAACATTTTTTAGCTTCCCATCAATACGTTTACAAGTAAAATATACAATACCTAATTATATTAGGTACCATTAACATTGACAATAATAAACTTTACATTTCAAATCAAAAAAACTCTTTGTATTTGCTATGAAACATGGAGATTATTACTTGAATTTATTCAACATTATCATTATATTTTTATTAATTTCGAATCTAAGAACTATCAATTTTTTATTATTATTATACTCTTTATGGACAAACTGTCTCTTGTTTCCATCAAAATGTCTGCCTTTGTTCAGGACAATCTGAACATTCTAGGTAGGAAAATTATTTCCTTTTGGCCAAAAATAATCTCTTCAGGCCCAGAATTAACAGATTCTCTTCCGGCCTCTCGTCTCTCTTTTAAACTAAATTTACTAAATTCATTACTGTCAAAGACAGTCCGTTCTGGATGTTGTCTGTAGTACTCCGATCGCATTAATCTTGTTCATGCTTCCCCTGATAAATTTAGTTTATTTGACCTTGAGACCGAAGAGGATTGCTTTAATAATGATTGTACAAGGTGTTAATTTTATTTTCTAACAAATTTTAATTGCCTGCCCTGTTTACAACATCGAAAAATATTATTTTATAATTACCTATATCAGCCTCGTATATTCTTTTCAAATTATGATGGTCGTGAGATGATGTGTACATTTAGGTCTTCTTAGCTTATTTTAAAGTTTTATATCAGCCTCGTATATTCTTTTCAAATTATGATGGTCGTGAGATGATGTGTACATTTAGGTCTTCTTAGCTTATTTTAAAGTTTTAGTTAAATATAATGTTGCCGCCAATTTATTATTTGAAAAATATCACGGCTTCTTTTCCTTTATTCTGTCCGAATTACCGAATTTTAACTTTCAGATTTTTATGATGAGACTTCAACATTGCCCGCCTTAAATATCAGATCGTTCAAAAAATAAATCAGTTCCTCATATGCGGTTGCAGTGTCTGTTTTTGATTGCCGAGATTATTAAATGGAATACCTGGTTTCTACTATTTAGTGAGTAAAATAATGACTTACCAAATAGTAGAAAATACTGATCACTTGAGTTAAACGTCTCGGGGGAGCCACTGGTCGAGGTTTATAGAGGAATTCTTTAGAGCACACAACTTAATTGAGAGCACACTCAAATAAGATGAAATAACCGACGATAAAAGTCAAAGGCCTCAGTTAAGATTCGCACCGGCATCCTTCCGTCTACCAGACCAACAACTAATCACTACGCTACACGTAGACAACAATCAAAGTCTATCAAACACAAATCAGCAAGCGTAGTTTTCAGAACCTAAAAAATTTGGTTTTTTCATCCTGAAAATAAGAGAAACATGATCAGGTTTCCTGTAATTCTACAACGGGGTTTCAACATGGTTGATGGCCTGTAATTATACAATGGTGTTCTTTTGGATTCTGGCGCACTACCGTACGCCTCAATATATCACTACCTGCCAAAGCTTCCGACAGCCAGATCATTATGTCGTGAGATTTGCTTCAACATTCCTCCGATCAAAGTATTTTTTTTTTTTTTCCTTGGAAGTTTGGAATTTGGTCACACGAATCACAACAGGAAAATAAGGGTAACAATATGGCATATGGCTTATTCATATTTTTCGGCTGAAATCAAAGAGCGAGAATTAATAATATTATCATTTTTTCTCTCTCAAAAATCTTTGATTAGAAGAAATTTGTTTTAATTAGTAAAGACCCAAATACAGTTGTTTTTTTTCTCTCTCTCCCTAATTGATAAAATGCCCCTTAACACGAAGCAGCTATATGGTAGAACATCGCTCAATATAAAACGGACCGTATAACTTAGATATAGGTAAACTTGTCTTCAAGTTCAGGTCCTTAGGGTAATTAATATGAGATGCTACTGGTGTCAGATCAGAATATCACAACACTCGTTTTTCCTTGGAAGTTTGGAATTTGGTCACACGAATCACAACAGGAAAATAAGGGTAACAATATGGCATATGGCTTATTCATATTTTTCGGCTGAAATCAAAGAGCGAGAATTAATAATATTATCATTTTTTCTCTCTCAAAAATCTTTGATTAGAAGAAATTTGTTTTAATTAGTAAAGACCCAAATACAGTTGTTTTTTTTCTCTCTCTCCCTAATTGATAAAATGCCCCTTAACACGAAGCAGCTATATGGTAGAACATCGCTCAATATAAAACGGACCGTATAACTTAAATATAGGTAAACTTGTCTTCAAGTTCAGGTCCTTAGGGTAATTAATATGAGATGCTACTGGTGTCAGATCAGAATATCACAACACTCGGATTTGATTTGGGATTTTCAGCAGGACTGATAATATGGTTAAATATTGATAGATTTTCATATTTCCTTTCACACTTTAATGTTGTTAGCACATCATCTGTTTTGCCTTTTCCTGTTCCAATGATGTTATTTGAGGCTGTCCTTTGGTTTTGGTGCAAAAGTTTTACGATTGGATGCCCTTCCCTGGCCACTTTCTGGGTCTTCATTAACCTCTCGGGGACAAGATGCTTAGAATATTAATATGTGTGGACAATACTCTGAATATTAATATGACTGGAAAAGGTACTCTAATAAAGGTCCGTCACTGTGTCAATGGTGTATGTTATGGTCCAGAAAGTATGCAGTTTCAACTGTCAATTAATAGGTCTTCATTAACCTCTCGGGGACAAGATGCTTAGAATATTAATATGTGTGGACAATACTTTGAATATTAATATGATTGGAAAAGGTACTCTAATAAAGGTCCGTCACTGTGTCAATGGTGTATGTTATGGTCCAGAAAGTATGCAGTTTCAACTGTCAATTAATAACATGAATAGCCGCCCTTAGGAGTGGAACCTGTGCTACAACAGGCAAGCACATCTGCAATTCCAACACCCAGCTAATATTTACTCTCCTTGCCAAATAACCTACAAGAGCCCAGCCAGGTGTTTTTCTGGCACTCAGCTCCATGTCTGCAATCCTGTCTACCCAAAGTTAAACAAAAATTCACTCTCGAAAAGAGAACTCGATCTTTCTGTCTGAGAGTAAACAAAAGCCAGGTGTTTTTCTGGCACTCAGTTCCATGTCTGCAATCCTGTCTACCCAAAGTTAAACAAAAATTCACTCTCGAAAAGAGAACTCGATCTTTCTGTCTGAGAGTAAACAAAAAACAGAACCTAATGAAAGAAGAGATAGGAGATTTTGAGGCGAAGACTGGTTCTCAAAATTCAAATCGTATTGGTAAAATTTTCATCAGAACCTAATGAAAGAAGAGATAGGAGATTTTGAGGCGAAGACTGGTTCTCAAAATTCAAATCGTATTGGTAAAATTTTCATTCGGAAATCTCGAGGCACGCGTCAGGCGCCAGGTGGTTTGGTCAACATACTCAATATACATAGAGTTGTTTTTATTAATAATTATTGGGTTTAATGTCTATCCCGACAACCCAAACTCTTTTAAATCTATTTTTCATCCCTTTAAATTATAGATGCCCGTGTAGGTACATTTCGAAGATGGTTTCTCCCTTCTGAAGTAATAAAGCTTCGAAAAATATTGAACCCTATAATTACGGGCTTTTGTTTTAGGGGTTTTGATGTTGCGCTTGTGTGCCTACCCCACGAAATTTCTTTGTGTCGATAGGTACTGAGAGGTTGATAACAAAGGAAATTTATGAGCTACCGCACACACAAGACCTCTAACCGCTTATTAGAATCATAATCATCAATACCATGAAAAGGGTTATTTATCCCGATTTCAGATTCAAAGAAGAAGTGAGGCTAAGTGACAGAGAATGTCTGAGGTGTTGTGAATTTTGATCTGGTCAGATTATTTGAATGGTAAACTTCTATGTATAACAGAACTGTTGTAAGAATATAAACAAGAAATTACCTCTAATTAATACAATTTCAGTTCAGAAGAAGGTAAGTTCAAGTGTTTGGAAAGGAAAAGAACAAACGGACAAATCCTTTACCAGGAAAATATCGGAACACCAACCTATCGCTTTCGGGAGTGAAAATCATCTCGATTGCATTTGGCCTGACCAGAAAAGATCCTCCAAAAGTGAGACTAGTAGAATCTACGAGTAAGAAAGGTGCGGTGGTTATTCATGAATAATTTATTCTCGAAAGACATTTAAATCATTAACATGCACCATCCACCCCGAACTTCCAAGCAACAACCCTAAATGTTTTATCTATTCTTCTCGGACCCATCGTAGATTATACATTTATCTGATTAGATATTAAAACATAAATAGGGAAAAAATGTTGGTACCTCATAGGGTTTGGAAATTATTATTTTTAATTATTTATCTAAAAATAGTAAATTTGTATAGAAAGATTTTTCGATCAATGATGTGCTGCGTGCATTTGAGTTATTAGAATCAGATAGAGAGGAAGAATAGAAAAACATCCCTATCTATTTTCATCGATTTAACCCCATGGATTCAACCAGGGTCGATAAAATGAGGACCATTAGTTTCTATGGAAGTTTTCTTCCTCGCTAAAACGTCGGCAATTGAGACAGAAATCTTTTCTCTGAACAAGAGATCTTTGGGAAAACTTGAGCTAGGTATAAGTCTTGCAACATAATATCCGTGATTTCATACTTAGAGACAAGAATGACTAAAAGCATTAAAATCAACATAAAGATAAGGGCAAATTAAAGAAGGAAGATTTAGTCCACTCACTATCCACTTTATTCAGTCTTCTAAGAAGCTGGCAGCAATTCTCTTGACCTCCTATATGGACCGCCCATATCTACCCCTGTCAGAAGAAAGAAATCTAAATTTATTATGATGATAATTAAGTTGGAAATATTTAGAATAAAATTTATTATCCTCCTTGATGGCTTTAGTGTGATTATTTGAGATGTTCCTGATGTCCATTTTTATTGAGAGGAAATTTTAATGAGGTCCAAATGTAAGGTACACATTTCTACCCTAGACGTCCTTTAGAACATTGAATTTATTATATATTGAGAGGAAATTTTAATGAGGTCCAAATGTAAGGTACACATTTCTACCCTACACGTCCTTTAGAACATTGAATTTATTATAATTTGCTCCGGCTCAAAATCAACTCTCAAGCCACGTCTTAGCATAATCAGCTGAGAATAATAATCAAATTAGTGGAGATGCCTCAACAACAACTATAATTTTGAAGAACAAAATTCCAATGATGAGAGTCTCGTGAAATTAATTAAATTTCGCGCGATGAAAACGACAGGACAACTCATAACTTGGTATCAAAGCTACCCAAGATGAGACCACCTCCACATTTTTTAATGAGATAAAAACAGCAGCCAAAATTGGTAATTGGTACAACTGATTCGGATTATCTTGGAAGAAGAAGACATTAGGATGGTAATAATGTTTTATCCGAATTTTTTAATTATGCTGATTTTAGTTCCTCACTCTCTTGTGTTCCTCAAAAACCGGTCAGATTTTTCTGCAAAGTTGTTTTCAAATTTATTTATTTTAGTTTGTTTTCAAGATCAACTGATTCGGATTATCTTGGAAGAAGAAGACATTAGGATGGTAATAATGTTTTATCCGAATTTTTGAATTATGCTGATTTTAGTTCCTCACTCTCTTGTGTTCCCCAAAAACCGGTCAGATTTTTCTGCAAAGTTGTTTTCAAATTTATTTATTTTAGTTTGTTTTCAAGATTCTGGGGTAAGAATAGTGTACAGATTTTCCCTCGCATTTCTTGTGAAATTAATCAACGAGGAGCTAGTGGTACATATTTTGAACCATTACGAAAAGCAGATACGTGGAAAGTAGTGATCTAATGTTCGTCGTTTTTCCCTTCTGTACTTACTCTCCTCATTTCTCTCTTTGTACTGACTACAATCTCTTTCATACTACTTGTAGCTTTCATGTTCAAAGTATATTCAACGAAGAGTGCACAAAATCAACGTAGAATGCACTGACTGAATAAATTCACTAGCTGTACAGAGAGGGAGACTTACGTGAGGGGTTTTAATACATTGTTGAGGTTGAATTGAGGGGTTCTTATTTTCTAGGGTTTTTTGTAAATAACTCAGGTAGAATCCGAAGGGACCGGTTTTTATATTTATATCCGACCTTTACTATATAATTTTTGAATAAGGGTGTGTAAATAACTCAGGTAGAATCCGAAGGGACCGGTTTTTATATTTATATCCGACCTTTACTATATAATTTTTGAATAAGGGTGTTTGAAAACTCACCTGGAAAAGCTTCGATTTGGCCTTTGGCACATCAAAATTTAAAATACCTATATAGTATTTGTATTATCTACAATGTATTGTTGTAGGGGGAAAATAATAAAGACAATCGAAAATGACATAATTAAACATAGGTAGGTAATTTATTTAAGTGTATTTGGTTTATAATTAATCAAGATGGAAAGGGACAGTGGATTTAAATTTGGAGACAAGTTTTTGAGATTTCAAGTGAGAATTATACAACTTACCTACGTTTGGTTTTTGTTTGAAGATACATACCCAGGGGTTGTCCAAATTTGAAAATCGTGCTACGAGAGAACTGTCAGTACTGAAATCATCGTATGTCACTGAAGAAGAGGAAACACTGGGCTAAACCATTTTCTTTTGTACCTATTTCCACGGTGAACTGAAATTTGGAAATAAGTGCTCTCGTGCTCAGAAAATGACGTTTTTTAAGCCAATGCTTCACAGACAAACGCTGAAACTTTAATTCTAACCTCTCGCAGTACTTTTTCAAACATGCCCCTAGGCTCGAGGTAAAATCAGTACCTCGCTGGCTTTTTTTCTAACTAGCTAGGGTTTTCAGTTTTATTATACGCTACCATCTGAACTGAGGGTTGTTTTCGAAGTAGGTATTCATTAACATTCTACAAAAAATATATAGAAAGGTAGTTTATCTCTTCAGTGTCAGAAACCAGATGGAGAGGTGTTACTGAAAAATTTCTTGATCTCTACAAACTTAGAGAAGCCAGGTTTGGTGATTTATTTCAGGAGAAACTTGAAAAGCTATATAGTTGAATGTGAAGAAATTAGAAATTGGAAAAGCGTGGAATTCCTTCTTAGGAGTAAATGTGTAATCTATCCATGCGTTTTGATGTCGTTAAGCCGACCGGAATCGAGCGAAAGTTGGCAAGTGTTTCAACCATTAGGTATCTATCATAAACGATAATGTCGATCGACATCGCATCGCCATTCACCGAAAATCTTGCCTATTTTTTACTGGTCCCAGTCAATTTCCACCAAAATCACTCCACTTGAGTCGCCTGTAGAGTTGTTTCTGTTGTTGTAGCGACAAGGGAGTCCAGGGCGGGATGATGACCTTTTATAATACCTAATTACTTTTAGATTAATTTATACTATAGTTTAGGATTCATAGATATTTATACAAGTAACGTAACATAATTAATGATTCACTGTCAATGAAGACATAATTAGATATAAAAAAAAAAAATCAATTAAATGATGGTTAGAAGGTAAATAGGTATAAAAATTCAAATTGGTCAGAAGGTTAATTAGAGGATCAAAAAAGGGAAATTAAAGTAGTCTATTTCCTAGTGCTAACCATTTGAATAAAGTGAGTGAATCGTGTGTAATTGTGTATTGGTGAGAAGAGAAATATGCCATCGGGGGGGAGTATAAAAAATCTTTTAGTGTAAGTGAATGAGGTGCAATAATTAACTGTCGAAAGATAATGAATGAGTCATTTCCTGAAGTAATTGTCTTGAATGAAGAAAATTATGAAAATGTGTAGGTGATGATTATGATAGATTAAATTGATAATAATAGTATATTTATTAGGTGATTATGATTTTCTTTGGTGATGAAAAGGCAAAATGTCCAGAAATTAAGTACCTAGATTCCTTCAAGAAATTTTAAAACTAGACTAAACTAACATGTTTCCCAATCATAAATCGCTTTTGTTTACATTGAGAAAATAAGATTTATCTATTAGGTATATCAAACTAAAGTGTAAGAAAATATAAAATATAACAATTGTAATAAATCAATTATTTCTACAGTCGATTTTCGGAGCTGATTCTAGTGGTGTAGACAGGAGCTGATTCCAAGAAAGTTTATTTCACTGTAGTACCTTGATAGCTGATCTAAAGAAAGGTTGTTTTTAGTATGAAAATGCTCACACTTGGTGAGTTTTCTCGGTGGTAGAAGGGTTGAGTGGCAGAGCCACTATACAGGAGAAAGCTCGGACACGGATAAAGTAAAGTATGAAAATAGGAGATGATTCAAGAAGATTGATTCCAATAGTAAAAAGATACTCGTAGAATAGAATATACCTTTTTTATCCTGCCCGAATAGGACTGAAAAGTCCCTTTACCCCCGCAGTCTAAACAAGGGCTCGTATATTTGATGGGATGTGTGGATGTGGATAGAAGATGATGTTAGTGGTGTAGGTTACTTTAGTGGTGCTGGTTCCGAGAAGGTTCATTATAATGTTGGCAATTAGTTGTTGTACCTCCAAATAAATTACATATCTCTCAGTTGGGTATAAAATTTCAAGTGTACTCTACCTATTTATTTTATAAAGAAATGCAAACGTGAAGGGGAGAAGAAATGTGTATGATTTATTTGCGCCTTCATTATTTTGTACACAATCCAGGTTATGCAACAAGCACGCAATATTGTTCGTGTTGTTCCCTCTCGGCTTTAACGCTGGAGTTTGCAAAAAAAAAAAAAAGGTAAGTGGAACCGTTTTTAGTAAAATGCTCGTTTTAAAACGTCACAACCTGTTTTTGCAGTAGCCTTTTATTTTTCAATTTTCGTGTTGTTCCCTCTCGGCTTTAACGCTGGAGTTTGCAAAAAAAAGGTAAGTGGAACCGTTTTTAGTAAAATGCTCGTTTTAAAACGTCACAACCTGTTTTTGCAGTAGCCTTTTATTTTTCAATTCCTTTATCTTCAATTGAAATTGAAAACTCACCTGGAAAAGCTTCGATTTGGCCTTTGGTACATCACAATTTAAAATACCTATATGGTATTTGTATTATCTACAGTGTATTGTTGTAGGGGGAAAATAATAAAGACAATCGAAAATGACATAATTAAACATAGGTAGGTAATTTATTTAAGTGTATTTGGTTTGATTATGGCTAGATATCGTAGTATCATTTCAAAATGTGATGGGTTTTACTGAAAAACTGAAAACTCATCTACCAAACGCAGACATAATATTATGACAATAAGATGCTCTTTCAAAAAATTGTGGATGACTGATGGCATTATTAAAATTACCAACAATAGGTAGGTGCTGTATGTTCCAGATTAAGAGCTATGTACATTTTATTCAACTGCACAAGTACAAAACTTCAAAGTTTATCGTTATCAAGTTTAGCTCCTTTTCTGACTTCATTTGTTAAATGGCACCTAAGCACCTACGTCGGTACCTATTTTTGTTAAAAGTTTGTCTACTACAGTTCACAATCACCAGCCATAATTTAAAATTACAATCCTTCATAAAGATACGTAATAATTTTCACTTTTTTTTACCTATCATTTACATTTCTTTCACCACCACCATTCTTGCTAAAAGAAGACTAACAGCATACAATATATTAACAAAATTCTTAGTAAATATTTGGTAAACCTTTTATAATACCTAATTACTTTTAGATTAATTTATACTATAGTTTAGGATTCATAGATATTTATACAAGTAACGTAACATAATTAATGATTCACTGTCAATGAAGACATAATTAGATAGGTATCAAAAAAAATTTCAATTAAATGATGGTTAGAAGGTAAATAGGTATAAAAATTCAAATTGGTCAGAAGGTTAATTAGAGGATCAAAAAAGGGAAATTAAAGTAGTCTATTTCCTAGTGCTAACCATTTGAATAAAGTGAGTGAATCGTGTGTAATTGTGTATTGGTGAGAAGAGAAATATGCCATCGGGGGGAGTATAAAAAATCTTTTAGTGTAAGAGAATGAGGTGCAATAATTACCTGTCGAAAGATAATGAATGAGTCATTTCCTGAAGTAATATTGTCTTGAATGAAGAAAATTATGAAAATGTGTAGGTGATGATTATGATAGATTATATTGATAATAATATTATATTTATTAGGTGATTATGATTTTCTTTGGTGATGAAAAGGCAAAATGTCCAGAAATTAAGTAGATTCCTTCAAGAAATTTTAAAACTAGACTAAACTAACATGTTTCCCAATCATAATAGGTAAATCGCTTTTGTTTTACATTGAGAAAATAAGATTTATCTATTAGGTATATCAAACTAAAGTGTAAGAAAATATAAAATATAACAATTGTAATAAATCAATAGCATAAAATAACCATGGTAATTTAAAATAAATTTCAAGGGAAAACATAAATGAAGTGCTAGGAAGAACAAAAATTGATTTTTAATAAAATTATGATACCGATAAATTCACAATACATAATATATTTTTTGGTAAAAGGTTTTCTCTTTTTAAATCATCTTTCGTAGATGTGATGTACCTACGAGTATTTCAGCAACATTTTTGGAATCGAGAATAACCTCTGTCGTGAAAAAATAAATGGATAATATTTTTATAATATTTGACCAGAAAATTAGAAAGGATAGTATTATTGGTAGATAAAATTTTTTCGAATCTCATGCTTTCAGATTTTCATTATAAGTTCGATATTTACCCAATTTATACAGCAATTTATTTTTTATTTATCAAGTAGGTAAGTATGTATGTATTTATTATTATTTTTTACAGGCTTTTAAATCTAAAAGCAATAATAGAACAGCTCTTTTATTCTGTGCCAATAAAATATTTGACTAGTCAAATTGAAGCAAATGTTGAACTTTTGTCTTTATTTAAATACATTTAATACGAATGGTCCCTTGAAAATTGGTTTATTTTGGAGTAAACCAGCAGAAGATATTTTATGTTGAGATTTAAGACGATTTTATGGCTCAATAATCGGAGTTATTTCAACAACGCAAAATTCTTATCTCGATGTCTGTTATGACACAAATTCTGGCCAAACTCATCTCACATTAACCACTACCACAATTCGTTTATAGACTTTATAGAACTCACTTTGGCATTCAAAAAGTTTCAACAGGTGATATCAAGCGGTAGAAATTTGAAATACCACCTTGAAATTTAATCCAAAATAGAAACCAATTTTCATTATGATTAGAATAAAATAATTTTCATTAGTTAAATATATTTTATCGATAATAATAAATTACTATACAAATAAATAATAAGTACTTTTTTTAGACAAAGGTCATGAATCATACTTAGTCATCATAGAGGGTTAAGGTAATTTTCAAAATGAAAATAGTTATACTTACCAGAAGGTATGCTTTGCAAAGAGAATAAAGTGTTTGATTCAAAAGCTCAGGTGCAAAATTCGGCTAGTTGCCTGTCATAGCATTCTCATCCAGTTTGAGTGTTCTTCATCAGACGAACGATGATCTAGATATACCTGCGACAGTAACTACCTACTTCCACATTTAGGTGATGGGTCCCATTCTAACATTTTATCACTCCGATAAGAGTGCAATTTTTTGTCGATTCTATAGGGAATCTAACGAAAATTTCATTTTGAGAGTAGTTATTTTTTTTCTACAATAGAATCAAAATATCTTTGTTGTGTAGGAATTCAAAAATAGTGATCTAGTAACCGAGCTTCAAGAATAATATGTACCTATCAGACATGCTTTGTTGCATGTTTTTACTGAGATTTCCATTTTTTAAAACAAAGTCACTTAATGATTCATGATCTAAAACATTCTTCCCTAAACAGTTTGACAGTTGTATCCCCAGTAATTCGAATGGTAATTATGACTATAATGGTATTGTTGAGAAGAGTAATACGGATTTTCATAATAAGAATTCTGATAAGAATTGTAAGGATAGGACGTGTGGTGATATCGGCACTCATAGTTATTGCACATAGTTCCATGGTCATGCAAACTAGCGGGTGGAGAATAGTTATGGTTCATATGATGATGGTAAGGATAGATTGGGTTAGGAGTGGGGATATACGGTCGATCGTAGTATGAAGACATTTGATTGTTCCAGTATTTACTACTAGATTCAGGCATAGGATGATGAGTGGGAGTTGGGTGATGTTCCATACTACTATAACTGGGCATATTGTGACTAACATTTGCAACACTATTATTAGAACTAGAACTATTTTTATTTGATTTGCTAGCTGTCGATTTGGTCCTCCGTTGAGTTTTGGCTTTCGGTTTCTTCGCACTTGGTAACGTCTGGTGTAGAGTAACGCTTTGGTTGTGAGACTCACTCAGGACATTGTTGTGAT
This sequence comes from Diaphorina citri, assembly GCF_000475195.1. Lineage (NCBI taxonomy): Eukaryota > Metazoa > Arthropoda > Insecta > Hemiptera > Psyllidae > Diaphorina > Diaphorina citri. The sequence continues at coordinate 144,315 of NW_007377584.1, forward strand.
GATCAATAAGACTGGACAGAGGGGAATTAGTAGAAGGCGCAGCGGGTTCTGCAGCTACAGATGTTGACAGAAGTTGGTTTTGAATTTGCTCGAAAATTTCGTCATGCTGTGAAAATCTTCCGATTTCGGTGGAGCCGAAGGTTTGATGAAATCCGGGCAGCTTGAAATAATCTCGCCCAATATCATTGTATTGACAATCATCCGAGATTGTAGACTGTTGACTTCCATTGTAGAAATTCTCATTCAGAGGGTAGTTGTTGTATTTCATTTCGTTCTGAAAGAAAATGAGAAAATCTTGGTATGAGTAAGTTAATATTGTGTGAGATTACGAATAACTTTTATAAGGAAAAAGTAGATACAACTATCAAAATAATATTCTTACTTCTGCAGAATAGACCGGAAACGACGAAAGAGATGTGATCTAGGTATAAATAATTGATTATATTCTATGTCTATCTTTCTATTTTTCCCCAGAAACATGTATTCCTTAAATATGTATTATATTATACTGTTGTTACGCTTATTTAATTCTTATTTACCACTGAATATTCCGTAGCATCGGATGAGTAACTGTGATGAGACTCCACTCCAAATTCCAAAGGCCCCGGCGAAGAATAGAAAGGTCGTTCCTCACCATACATTTCTCTCAAGGACAGTGCTGAAATATACAATCGATTTCTACAGTCGATTTTCGGAGCTTATTCTAGTGGTGTAGACAGGAGCTGATTCCAAGAAAGTTTATTTCACTGTAGTACCTTGATAGCTGATCTAAAAAAGGTTGTTTTTAGTATGAAAATGTTTACACTTGGTGAGTTTTCTCGGTGGTAGAAGGGTTGAGTGGCAGAGCCACTATACAGGAGAAAGTTCGGACACGGATAAAGTAAAGTATGAAAATAGGAGATGATTCAAGAAGATTGATTCCAATAGTAAAGAGATACTCGTAGAATTGAATATACCTTTTTTATCCAGCCCGAATAGGACTGAAAAGTCCCTTTACCCCAGCAGTCTAAACAAGGGCTCGTATATTTGATGGGATGTGTGGATGTGGATAGAAGATGATGTTAGTGGTGTAGGTTACTTTAGTGGTGCATATACAATCTGAAATTGAAACAAAAAGAGATCATCGTTACACAAGACAAAAATGTTTCTTAATGAATGGCACATTGCAGACTTACATTAGTTTCCAGGCGTTCATACAAATTCCTTTCCCATCTTAGGTTACAAAATCTGAAATTGAAACAAAAAGAGACCATCGTTAAACAAGACAAAAATGTTTCTTAATGAATGGCACATTGCAGACTTACATTAGTTTCCAGGCGTTCATACAAATTCCTTTCCCATCTTAGGAGAGAGTTGTAAAAAGCATGTAGAATTTTATTGAACCCAAACCTAGGTATTACGTGTTAAGCTAGCACGATGGTTGTGGATGGTAAATTATTAGTAAAAATCAATATTATCTAGCTAGGTGGAACTTAATTAAAACAAAACAGGAGAGTTATAAAAATTGTTTCGAAAACTTTGTGAGTTTCGAAGATAACTGACATCACTTTTTTTAAATTGGGCGCTAAAATCAATACCTCTATTAGTTGTTATGATTACTACTTGACACAAACTAGGACATGCATTTTTTTCCTGTTAAATTGGGCGCTAAAATCAATACCTCTATTAGTTGTTATGATTACTACTTGACACAAACTAGGACATGCATTTTTTTCCTGTACGGTGAGCACACATCTTTTGAGATGTTGCACCAAATGTAGAACTTCCAAAGGCCAAATATAGACCTTCACCCGCATACCAAAAACATAGTTTTCGGAAATATTTTTTTAAGAAAAAAGCGGTACTGTCCGCATTTTGTTACCTAACAGCTGTTATAGACGTACATATTATAATCTATACGTTGCTATGACATGCACCAAATGTAGAACTTTCAAAGGCCAAATATAGCCCTTCACCCGCATACCAAAAACATAGTTTTCGGAAATATTTTTTAAGAAAAAAGCGGTACTGTCCGCATTTTGTTACCTAACAGCTGTTATAGACGTACATATTATAATCTATACGTTGCTATGACAACTCACTTCTGCTTCCCCGCGAATTCAGTTTTTCAACATACGAGAACAGCATTTTTTCCGTTGGAAATATATCTCCCCGCTGACCAAGGGAAAAAATCGGGGGGAAAAAACGAAACATCGATACATTTTTATAAATAACTTTTTCTCCTCTTTCTCAATACCTAAACCATTCTTTTTGTTTCCAAAATAGTGAGAAAAAGATTGGAATTAGGTTGATAATCTAATTTTGTACAGTACCTATAATAAAAGTAGGTAATAATGTTTCTAACTAGCTAGGGTTTTCAGTTTTATTATACGCTACCATCTGAACTGAGGGTTGTTTTCGAAGTAGGTATTCATTAACATCTAACTAGCTAGGGTTTTCAGTTTTATTATACGCTACCATCTGAACTGAGGGTTGTTTTCGAAGTAGGTATTCATTAACATTCTACAAAAAATATATAGAAAGGTAGTTTATCTCTTCAGTGTCAGAAACCAGATGGAGAGGTGTTACTGAAAAATTTCTTGATCTCTACAAACTTAGAGAAGCCAGGTTTGGTGATTTATTTCAGGAGAAACTTGAAAAGCTATAGAGTTGAATGTGAAGAAATTAGAAATTGGAAAAGCGTGGAATTCCTTCTTAGGGGTAAATGTGTAATCTATCCATGCGTTTTGATGTCGTTAAGCCGACCGGAATCGAGCGAAAGTTGGCAAGTGTTTCAACCATTAGGTATCTATCATAAACGATAATGTCGATCGACATCGCATCGCCATTCACCAAAAATCTTGCCTATTTTTTACTTGTCCCAGTCAATTTTCACCAAAATCACTCGACTTGAGTCGCCTGTAGAGTTGTTGTTGTCGTTGTTGTTGTTGTTGTTGTTGTTGTTGTTGTTGTTGTTGAAGCGACAAGGGAGTCCAGGGAGGGATGATGGCCCTTGGCTTCCTTGGTTGACCATCCAGGTCGTCCCGGTAAGTAGAACCGGCCATCGTGAGGCCTGTAGAGTAGACTTAAGCTGAAAACACAGCTTTACACTTAACCGTGACAAGACGGAAAGAACCACACAGAGGTCTCCAGAAAACGGTCCAGGACTGAAGAGGCCATAAAATGCATACTTTATTATTCTTTTGAATTGAGCTGGAGCAAAAGAGAGGGTGAGAGAGAGAGAGGGCGAGAGAGAGAGAGAGAGAGAGAGAGAGAGAGAGAGAGAGCTGAGGCTTGATTATATAAAAACCAGTGATTTGATCAAAGGAAAGGGACTGGGAAGGTGGATGAAGCGTGTGCCGTCTGGCAACCATCTGCTGAGGTGTGCATTCCTTGCTGTGTATGAAGATTACAATAGTCAGTCTTCCAGTGGTGTGTGGTGTATTTCTACAGTCGATTTTCGGAGCTGATTCTAGTGGTGTAGACAGGAGCTGATTCCAAGAAAGTTTATTTCACTGTAGTACCTTGATAGCTGATCTAAAAAAGGTTGTTTTTAGTATGAAAATGTTTACACTTGGTGAGTTTTCTCGGTGGTAGAAGGGTTGAGTGGCAGAGCCACTATACAGGAGAAAGTTCGGACACGGATAAAGTAAAGTATGAAAATAGGAGATGATTCAAGAAGATTGATTCCAATAGTAAAGAGATACTCGTAGAATTGAATATACCTTTTTTATCCAGCCCGAATAGGACTGAAAAGTCCCTTTACCCCAGCAGTCTAAACAAGGGCTCGTATATTTGATGGGATGTGTGGATGTGGATAGAAGATGATGTTAGTGGTGTAGGTTACTTTAGTGGTGCTGGTTCCGAGAAGGTTCATTATAATGTTGGCAATTAGTTGTTGTACCTCCAAATAAATTACATATCTCTCAGTTGGGTATAAAATTTCAAGTGTACTCTACCTATTTATTTTATAAAGAAATGCAAACGTGAAGGGGAGAAGAAATGTGTATGATTTATTTGCGCCTTCATTATTTTGTACACAATCCAGGTTATGCAACAAGCACGCAATATTTTTCGTGTTGTTCCCTCTCGGCTTTAACGCTGGAGTTTGCAAAAAAAAGGTAAGTGGAACCGTTTTTAGTAAAATGCTCGTTTTAAAACGTCACAACCTGTTTTTGCAGTAGCCTTTTATTTTTCAATTCCTTTATCTTCAATTGAATTTGAAAACTCACCTGGAAAAGCTTCGATTTGGCCTTTGGCACATCAAAATTTAAAATACCTATATAGTATTTGTATTATCTACAATGTATTGTTGTAGGGGGAAAATAATAAAGACAATCGAAAATGACATAATTAAACATAGGTAGGTAATTTATTTAAGTGTATTTGGTTTGATTATGGCTAGATATCGTAGTATCATTTCAAAATGTGATGGGTTTTACTGAAAAACTGAAAACTCATCTACCAAACGCAGACATATGACAATAAGATGCTCTTTCAAAAAATTGTGGATGACTGATGGCATTATTAAAATTACCAATAATAGGTAGGTGCTGTATGTTACAGATTAAAAGCTGTGTACATTTTATTCAACTGCACAAGTACAAAACTTCAAAGTTCATCGTTATCAAGTTTAGCTCCTTTTCTGACTTCATTTGTTAAATGGCACCTAAGCACCTACGTCGGTTTTTTTGTTAAAAGTTTGTCTACTACAGTTCACAATCACCAGCCATAATATACAATTACAATCCTTCATAAAGATACGTAATAATTTTCACTTTTTTTACCTATCATTTACATTTCTTTCACCACCACCATTCTTGCTAAAAGAAGACTAACAGCATACAATATATTAACAAAATTCTTTAGTTGAATGTGAAGAAATTAGAAATTGGAAAAGCGTGGAATTCCTTCTTAGGAGTAAATGTGTAATCTATCCATGCGTTTTGATGTCGTTAAGCCGACCGGAATCGAGCGAAAGTTGGGCAAGTGTTTCAACCATTAGGTATCTATCATAAACGATAATGTCGATCGACATCGCATCGCCATTCACCGAAAATCTTGCCTATTTTTTACTGGTCCCAGTCAATTTCCACCAAAATCACTCGACCTGAGTCGCCTGTAGAGTTGTTGTTGTAGCGACAAGGGAGTCCAGGGAGGGATGATGGCCCTTGGCTTCCTTGGTTGACCATCTAGGTCGTCCCGGTAAGTAGAACCGGCCATCGTGAGGCCTGTAGAGTATACTTAAGCTGAAAACACACAGCTTTACACTTAACCGTGACAAGACGGAAAGAACCACACAAAGGTCTCCAGAAGACAGTCCAGGACTGAAGAGGCCATAAAATGCATACTTTATTATTCTTTTGAATTGAGCTGGAGCAAAAGAGAGGGTGAGAGAGAGAGAGGGGAATAACTTTTTCTCCTCTTTCTCAGTACCTAAACCATTCTTCTTGTTTCCAAAATAGTGAGAAAAAGATTGGAATTAGGTTGATAATCTAATTTTGTACAGTACCTATAATAAAAGTAGGTAATAATGTTATTTACAAAATATCCCTCTCCAGTATGGTTTGTATCTCAGAGACTCATGAAAAAATTTCATGACGACACAACGCGACGGCTACCATAGTGGAAACATCATCCTAATACGAAAAGTTAATCTTGATAAGAAAACATTTTTAATTAATTTAATGAATATAAAATATGAACGTATTAAAAAAAAGTAGGTACCTACTGGACATAGTACAAAAATTTGTGTCAACGGTTAAGGATTTTTCCCTTTTTTCTCTAATAGTTACTATGAAAAAGTTAATCTTGATAAGAAAACATTTTTAATTAATTTAATGAATATAAAATATGAACGTATTAAAAAAAAAGTAGGTACCTACTGGACATAGTACAAAAATTTGTGTCAACGGTTAAGGATTTTTCCCTTTTTTCTCTAATAGTTACTATGTACCGTCACCATGGTAACCTCAATGACGCTTGCGTAATCAATAAATCTCTCGTCAATAATTAGTCTGTACTAACAAAGAAATTAATTTTTCCCATATTATACAATGGCATAAAAATACATATTTTTTTTACATAAAGATGCATTGCAAATTTATAAATACCTGCTATCGGAAATTATTTTACGATATACCTAATTTGTGAAAAAATGAAAAAGGAAAGGGATGTATACTGAAATACAAAAGGCGAGATTTTTCAAGGGTGTAGAACGCTTTGAGGGAAAAAATTCTCAAAACGTATGTGACCAAAATTTGAAATGATACAAAAGTCACATGGTTTTTTCAATCGTAATCATCAATAGGTACTTTATAAGAGTACAAAGTTTTGCGTCTAGTTTATGACTTTACATCGAACGGGTTTAGAGGAGGGGAAAATACAGTTTTCATGATAGTGTCTATTGGAAAAAAAACTGCTGATTCTCTGACCTTGACATCACCCGTGGCTGAATAGATATCGTGGCTCTCGTTTCTCTACTATCGTATCTACTCGGCCAGGTAAAAAAAAAAAAAAAAAAAAAAAAAAAAAAAATAAATTTTTAAAGAGTACAAAAAGGCGGGAAATTTTTAAATGTTACATTGAAGTTTTAGATGTAAATTTTAATAATAATTTCAGAGGCACTCATTTGGATTTGGCTCTGCCTGTTTGTAGGAGAATGTAACTGACTAACAGACGAAGTGATACTTTTGAAGACTGCACAGTTCATGGCGATTGCTCAAACACGTGTCTTTGCAAAAACTGCTTACCGACTACTGTTTTTTCACTAGCTCAAAATTTCCCCAACTCCTTTGTTAAACATAAACAACTCCTACCTGCTATTCATATTGAAATGTTTCCTAATCATAAGAAGCTTTCCTAATCATAAGAACCTCCACTATGAGTCTGTTTTATTGTACGTATATGTATCTAGGTACATAATTATTATAACATAGGTACTCTATGTACGTATAAAGTATATTGTTAGGTATAATGTGTTATAGTTTATTATGAGATTCAATATACTGACGACAGGTCATAGGTCCTTGGTCGACACCCATCTAATTACATGAGCTCTACCTTGTTGACATTAAAAATAATAAATGCCTGTTTGTAGGAGAATGTAACTGACCAACAGACGAAGTGATACTTTTGAAGACTGCACAGTTCATGGTAATTGCTCAAACACGTGTTTTTGCGTTTTTTCACTAGCTCAAAATTTCCCCAACTTTTTTGTTAAACATAAACAACTCCTACCTGCTATTCATATTGAAATGTTTCCTAATCATAAGAAGCTTTCCTAATCATAAGAACCTGCACTAATGAACTATAATTTTCTGTCAAAATGATAATGTTGCCGTAGGTACACAGCAAAGAGATTCCTTCTTTGCCCTGGAATGTGATTTTATTTCTAATCTCACTAAAATATAGCAGATTGGCAGGGAATGAATTTACTGAAATATGGCATCTGTAGAAAGTTTTACGGAGGTATCTATGAAAAGGTACCAATGGTAAACAAGCCAGAAAATGAAAACAACAACCCTAAGTATCTACCTAGTCCTGAAGAGAAAGGTTTTGTCACCAGAAATCACATTAGAATCTTGTACTAATAAAGATGTACTATTATAGTGAACTATAGCTCATAATTTCTCATTATTGATTCCGTTCTGTGGAATTGGTCAGGACAGAAAATACACAAGAGAGGTTGCGGGGGTGAAATATACACCAGTGATTGTAAATCAGGATTCTCCCCAATCGAATTTGGATCGAAATCACTTTAGAAGTTGAACTTTTAATAGGTAAAACCTAATGTTTTGGAACCATTTTTTATGAGACTATAGAAAAATAGAGTTGTAATTTTGTAAGTCTGCTCCACATTTTAAGGGTGATGTGATCCGAAATGTCTCATTTACTGATTTTAGCTTCACCACAAAAATGTGAACTGGCTCTTAGCTTCACCATAAAATGTTTACAGGCTCTTAGCTTCGTCATAAAATGTTTACAGGCTCTCAGATTCACCACAAAATGTGAACAGGCTCTCAGCTTCACCCCAATATGTGAACAGGCTCTCAGCTTCAATACGAAATATGAACAGGCTGTCAGTTCCACCATGAAATGTGAACGGACTTTCAGCTTCACCACAAAATGTGATCAGACTGTTTGAAAGATGAAGGATATTAATCCTCTTCGACACTTGTCAATTTCTTTTCTCTCGGACACGAAAGGCTTAAACTGATCCTGAATTAGGCACCTACCCAACCTATTGGAAAATGGTTATTTAGGGTAAGTGTACCATTTATTCGCCCACTTAAAAAACGTACCATTTATTGGCCCACCTGCCCACATTTATTTTTCTAATTTTTGGGAAATGTGAACGGACTTTCAGCTTCACCACAAAATGTGATCAGACTGTCAGCTTCACCACAAAAATAATAGTTTTCACACTAGGAAGAGAGCCTGACGTCACTAAGTCGGTATCATGAACCCATCATAGCCTCGCCGCGAAAGGATTTGAATCTGAACTTGACAAAACAAAGCAAAGTATACAAAATTCTAAAACAATGCTGTTTCATAACACATATGTTTATAATTTCTCTAATAACTACTGTAACTGTTAGGACATCTACCACTAATATACTGGATAGTTCATAATATTGTGTTGTAGATTCTATGGCAGGGAATTATTGATTGCAATCTCCTTGGCCTAGTGGGCACACTTCTTGCGGAGGTCCCGGGTTCGGTTCCTGGTAGGGTCGTAGTTTTTTCTGCACTGTGCTTGGAGTTTGGGGTGCGCACTTCCTAGTGAGGACAATTGAGTAACTACTTTAATGGAGTAGCGACCAGTGGCGGCATAAGCAGTATAAAAAGATTGATTGATAAATGGGAAATAATAGTAAAGGAGGAAATTGGTAATGCTGTGATACCCACAAAAGTTGTGAAGAAGCTCTATGCTTCGCCACAAATAACGATTTGGTTTGATCACCAGTTCAGTTAATGACAAAAGGTTATATACCTACCCAGTACTCATACCTATGTAGGTACCTATTGGAATAATTAATAAATTATACCTAAGTTGACCTATCACAATCTGATTTTCTAATAAGGTAGAACAGTTATTATTACAGTAGCTTTGTGATTAAGTCTTTTTTACCCATTCTACTGTTAGGACATCTACCACTAATATACTGGGTAGTTCATAATATTGTGTTGTAGATTCTATGGCAGGGAATTATTGATTGCAATCTCCTTGGCCTAGTGGGCACACTCCTTGCAGAGGTCCCGGGTTCGGTTCCTGGTAGGGTCGTAGTTTTTTTCTGCACTGTGCTTGGAGTTTGGGGTGCGCACTTCCTAGTGAGGACAATTGAGTAACTACTTTAATGGAGTAGCGACCAGTGGCCACTAATGAACTATAATTTTCTGTCAAAATGATAATGTTGCCGTAGGTACACAGCAAAGAGACTCCTTCTTTGCCCTGGATTGTGATTTTATTTCTAATCTCACTAAAATATGGCAGATTGGCAGGGAATGAATTTACTGAAATATGGTATCTGTAGAAAGTTTTACGGAGGTATCTATGAAAAGGTTCCAATGGTATACAAGCCAGAAAATGAAAACAACAACCCCAAGTATCTACCTAGTCCTGAATAGAAAGGTTTTGTCACCAGAAATCACATTAGAATCTTGTACTAATAAAGATGTACTAGTGAACTTTAGCTCAAAATTTCTCATTATTGATTCCGTTCTGTGGAATTGGTCAGGACAGAAAATACACAAGAGAGGTTGCGGGGGTGAAATATACACCAGTGAAACTACAGGCTTGTTTCAATCAAGTCTTGGGGAAAGATTCAGCCAACTCGGCAACGTTGAAAAAAGCCTAAGGAAAGTGTTACTCATTTTCAGCAATTTCCCAACAAGAATGGATGTTATCTTTGTGAATCTCCTATAAAATATGAGTGAAACCCATGCAATCATGCAAGAATGATAACAGTGCGTAACAAGTGAAGTGCAGGCGTATTTTTTCAGCAAAGCGAAATTAATAAGGATGAAGGGGAAGAAAATAATTGTTTTTATTTTCTGAGTAAAATTCTGGAGGAAAAGTTTTTCTTGTCAATATCAGACGATTATATTAGGGATATAAGGGAGAGAAGGAGTGTACGTACTTTGTTCTGACCTGCTAGGATAGCCTTTAGCTACCGTCTGCCTTGGAAACAATGTAAACACTAGTTTGGGTAAGTCTTTTTGGAAATCAATATACTAAGGACTACTAGCATGATGAGGCTCAGGAACCTAACATGGTTCAACCAATCTACATACAAGATCTAACCTACAATCTACACCTCAACTTTTCAGTGCCGCCAAAACAAAGTACAAATTGCTCAAAGTACAAATTGCTATCATGGTAGTCAACATCCAAAACAGATAGCCACCTAAAGAATAAGAAGAAGAAAGAAGAAGATCCAAAACGTATAGGCACCCGAAGAAACAGAAGAAGATACTCGTACTAAGAAAGAGAGGTATGAGTTCATTTTTTAGTGGATGTGCGAAAAACACCATTTCTATTATAGAGGATACAAAGAGTGAGAGAGTTTTCAGTGGATGTGCTAACAGAACCGAATTTGCAGGTTATATCACAAACACCTTTTCTAAATCCAGATTCAAAATGAGAATCCATGCCTATAGGTTGAAAGTAAATCTAGGGATTCTAGGGCATAGGGCTCACTTGCTGAGTAGTTTTCAACGTTGCGCATTGCTTCAAGAATATTGAGAGTTTCCTCTCATGTAGGTACCAAAGGTAATCATGGTAGTCAACATCCAAAACAGATAGCCACCCAAAGAATAAGAAGAAGATCCAAAACGTATAGGCACCCGAAGAAACAGAAGAAGATACTCGTACTAAGAAAGAGAGGCATGAGTTCATTTTTTTAGTGGATGTGCGAAAAACACCATTTCTATTATAGAGGATACAAAGAGTGAGAGAGTTTTCAGTGGATGTGCTAACAGAACCGAATTTGGAGGTTGTATCACAAACACCTTTTCTAAATCCAGATTCAAACTGAGAATCCATGCCTATAGGTTGAAAGTAAATCTAGGGATTCTAGAGCATAGGGCTCACTTGCTGAGTAGTTTTCAACGTTGCGCATTGCTTCAAGAATATTGAGAGTTTCCTCTCATGTAGGTACCAAAGATAGTCCACTAGTTTTTTCAACCAAATAGACTGTTATTAACAAACTACTGTTAGACATATTGCGAAAATTTCAAAGAATGAAAGGGTAATACATGGTATATATAACAGAATAGCTCCCAAGTTGCTTCCCAATCAATAAGTTTGGAGTATAATAAGTAGGTTTGAAACTCTGTACATTACATTGTATACAAACTTTATCAACAGGTAGCAACAATATCCAGACGCATATTTTACATCACATTATTCTTTTAAATTTATTTTCCTGCAATTTTTTTTAAGGAGAAACTTTTTTAGCTTTTTCTATTATTCGATAACTTTTATTGTTGGGAAATAAAATTGTTATTTTAACATAAAGTTTGATATAAAAAAGAAGGAAAATTGTTGAGCACAGCACGTTTTATACGGTGTAGTTGCTTTTTTTTTTAAGGAGAAACTTTTTAGCTTTTCTATTATTCGATAACTTTTATTGTTAGGAAATAAAATTGTTATTTTAACATAAAGTTTGATATAAAAAAGAAGGAAAATTGTTGAGCACAGCACGTTTTATACGGTGTAGTTGCTAATAAAATTATGATACCGATAAATTCACAATAATATATTTTTTGGTAAAAGGTTTTCTCTTTTTAAATCATCTTTCGTAGATGTGATGTACGAGTATTTCAGCAACATTTTTGGAATCGAGAATAACCTCTGTCGTGAAAAAATAAATGGATAATATTTTTATAATATTTGACCAGAAAATTAGAAAGGATAGTATTATTGGTAGATAAAATTTTTTCGAATCTCATGCTTTCAGATTTTCATTATAAGTTCGATATTTACCCAATTTATACAGCAATTTATTTTTTATTTATCAAGTAGGTAAGTATGTATGTATTTATTATTATTTTTTACAGGCTTTTAAATCTAAAATTAGGTGATTATGATTTTCTTTGGTGATGAAAAGGCAAAATGTCCAGAAATTAAGTAGATTCCTTCAAGAAATTTTAAAACTAGACTAAACTAACATGTTTCCCAATCATAATAGGTAAATCGCTTTTGTTTTACATTGAGAAAATAAGATTTATCTATTAGGTATATCAAACTAAAGTGTAAGAAAATATAAAATATAACAATTGTAATAAATCAATAGCATAAAATAACCATGGTAATTTAAAATAAATTTCAAGGGAAAACATAAATGAAGTGCTAGGAAGAACAAAAATTGATTTTAATAAAATTATGATACCGATAAATTCACAATACATAATATATTTTTTGGTAAAAGGTTTTCTCTTTTTAAATCATCTTTCGTAGATGTGATGTACCTACGAGTATTTCAGCAACATTTTTGGAATCGAGAATAACTTATGTCTTGAAAAAATAAATGGATAATATTTTTATAATATTTGACCAGAAAATTAGAAAGGATAGTATTTTTGGTAGATAATTTTTTTTCGAATCTCATGCTTTCAGATTTTCATTATAAGTTCGATATTTACCTAATTTATACAGCAAATTATTTATCAAGTAGGTAAGTATGTATGTATGTATTATTATTTTTTACAGGCTTTTAAATCTAAAAGCAATAATAGAACAGCTCTTTTATTCTGTGCCAATAAAATATTTGACTAGTCAAATTGAAGCAAATGTTGAACTTTTGTCTTTATTTAAATACATTTAATACGAATGGTCCCTTGAAAATTGGTTTATTTTGGAGTAAACCAAAAACCAGCATAAGATATTTTATGTTGAGATTTAAGACGATTTTATGGCTCAATAATCGGAGTTATTTCAACAACGCAAAATTCTTATCTCGATGTCTGTTATGACACAAATTCTGGCCAAACTCATCTCACGTTAACCACTACCACAATTCGTCAGACTTTATAGAACTCACTTTGGCATTCAAAAAGTTTCAACAGGTGATATCAAGCGGTAGAAATTTGAAATACCACCTTGAAATTTAATCCAAAATAGAAACCAATTTTCATTATGATTAGAATAAAATAATTTTCATTAGTTAAATATATTTTATCGATAATAATAAATTACTATACAAATAAATAATAAGTACTTTTTTTAGACAAAGGTCATGAATCATACTTAGTCATCATAGAGGGTTAAGGTAATTTTCAAAATGAAAATAGTTATACTTACCAGAAGGTATGCTTTGCAAAGAGAATAAAGTGTTTGATTCAAAAGCTCAGGTGCAAAATTCGGCTAGTTGCCTGTCATAGCATTCTCATCCAGTTTGAGTGTTCTTCATCAGATGAACGATGAGATATACCTGCGACAGTACCTACCTACTTCCTTCCACATTTAGGTGATGGGTCCCATTCTAACATTTTATCACTCCGATACGAGTGCAATTTTTTGTCGATTCTATAGGGAATCCAACGAAAATTCCATTTTGAGAGTAGGTAGTTATTTTTTTCTACAATAGAACCAAAATATCTTTGTTGTGTAGGAATTCAAATAGTGATCTAGTAACCGAGCTTCAAGAATATGTACCTATCAGACATGCTTTGTCGCATGTTTTTACTGAGATTTCCATTTTTTAAAACAAAGTCACTTAATGATTCATGATCTAAAACATTCTTCCCTAAACAGTTTGACAGAATAAGGGTGGAACTAGTTTAACCTTTTCAAATCTACGTTGTTCGTACGAACCTACTGCTTGAAACTAAAAACCCTGCTTGGATCATGTTTAAAAAAATTCTACAACAATGTAAGGATTAATTTGAATTTATAATTTCAAGTTTTAACATTAAAGAAGGTAGCCTTATTGTTTGAGCTAAAATCCCTCGAAAGTAAACGAAGTATGAAGGGCGTTTATCAGGATTTTCAGGTAATTAATCAAGATGGAAAGGGACAGTGGATTTAGATTTGGAGACAAGTCTTTCAGATTTCAAGTGAGAATTATATTTACCAACTTACCTACGTTTGGTTTTTGTTTGAAGATACATACCAAGGGGTTGTCCAAATTTGAAAATCGTGCTACGAGAGAACTGTCAGTACTGAAATCATCGTATATCACTGAAGAAGAGGAAACACTGGGCTAAACCATTTACCTATTTCCACGGTGAACTGAAATTTGGAAATAAGTGTTCTCGTGCTCAGAAAATGACGTTTTTTTAAGCCAATGCTTCACAGACAAACGCTGAAACTTTAATTCTAACCTCTCGCAGTACTTTTTCAAACATGCCCCTAGGCTCGAGGAAAAGGTTTTTCGGGGATTTTTTTCACATTTTCTCACACAAATGAGCTCTGATCTTGAAATTTGTCGCGACGACCTATGAACTTGTTGCAGATTTGATGCAGTTGGGCATAATTATTATTGTTATCATTATTATTATTATCATCATCATCATCATTATCGCGGTTCACCTTTAGGACGCGGACGATGCTCTAACAATCCCCTTCAGGCTATTTTCCACATCACCTCTGGACTGTACTTTCAAAAAACGGGCACTAGTCTTGATTTTAAATCATTACATGAAAGTAAAATCAAATCAATAATAATTTAATAAACTGAATATTAAACAAATTAGGTAGGTACATAGGTACTGATTTTCGTTAACCACGATTGAATAAACTACGGGCTAAAAAATTCCCGGAGGGACGGGCCCAGCTTGTTCATCATGATAATATTTTTTTGGGGTATATCTTCAAGCCCATGTTATTGGAAGGGGGGCGAAATTTCGTCACCAATGTCCACTTGATCGGGAGTCGAACCAGCAACCTTCGTAGTAACAGTCAATAATACTCGTTTACAGGCGTTCATCTAATGTTAATCCGTTACGTTGTAACATAATTACATAACATTTTTTCTTCCTTTTCTTGTTGCAGATTTGATGCAGTTGGGCATAATTATTATTGTTATCATTATTATTATTATCATCATCATCATCATTATCGCGGTTCACCTTTAGGACGCGGACGATGCTCTAACAATCCCCTTCAGGCTATTTTCCACATCACCTCTGGACTGTACTTTCCTATCAATTGAAATTCCGTCAATGATAACGGAAATAGAAATCGCCGATGTTGTTTGAAAGAAGAAAAAAAAATGAAGTGCAAGTCAAATGCAAAACAAAGCTACAGGTATAATTTTTGCATTGATGACGTTGTCAAGGTAAAAGAAATCATAAATAGAGAACGAAAACGGACGGGCGCACATTCGACCGCCAAGGAGCGTATGCGGTAATAGCTTTTCTTTCGAGATTTATTTTTAGTTTATTTAATTCTGTATTTATTTATTTTATATGAACCTATAATCAATGTAGGTACCTTGTACCAAAGTAGCTTGCTTACTCGTATTGATAAAAACACAGGATGGAATTTACTTCATTTTTACTTGACGTTAAAAATTACGTGTCCATCTCAAATAGGTAGGTATCTATGCCTTCTCCCATGACATCTCTATTTAATTCATTTTTCAAGCTAAATAATTATTTATGGGTTTGGAAGAACGGAGGAAGAGCTTTTTACCCATAATCCACAATGAGTTAGATTTCAAGCAAACCAATTTCATTTTACGAAAGCACATTCGTCGTTGCAACGCGCGGACGTTCAAAATGTGCCTTCTCCCATGACATCTATTTAATTCATTTTTCAAGCTAAATAATTATTTATGGGTTTGGAAGAACGGAGGAAGAACTTTTTATCCATAATCCACAATGAGTTAGATTTCAAGCAAACCAATTTCATTTTACGAAAGCACATTCGTCGTTGCAACGCGCGGACGTTCAAAATGTACCTACTTTGGTAAATTCAGGGTCACCTACGTTTAATATTTTTTTTTCATTTTCTGAGAAATCTGAAAAATCCACAAATACTACTTACATACTACCTTTTGGAATATTTTCTGAGAAATCTGAAATTCCAGATTAAGCATTCCCTTTGTAAGTTGTAAGCAAATAAGTGCAGTAAATGTAGGTACCTATATGTGGAACGTTTTTTTCCCGAATACCAAGAATAGAGTTGACAACGAGAAAGTATAACAATTTCAAGGGAAATAAGCCATAGGTACCTATATGTGGAACGTTTTTTTCCCGAATACCAAGAATAGAGTTGACAACGAGAAAGTATAACAATTTCAAGGGAAATAAGCGCCCTCTTTGGTCTCAATACGCCAGCGAAAGGGTTGATGAAACTTCTAGAATTAAGCCGTTCGATTCGTCATGGATACCATCAGTGAAAATTCTACAGATGTCAAAGTACCTCTATTGTACAAATGGCAATTAAGTTATGGAGATGAACATGAAGATTAGTGATCCAATTAGTCCCTGCTTTGTAAGATTCTCACAACACCCTAGCAGGGCACATATTACGGGTAGGTATCACAGTATTGACTACATCATACATAGGCATTATCATTATTAACAATGTGATATTCGAAACTCGCTCAAACAACGGGGAAAAAGAACGACGTACCTAGGTAAACGAACGAGAAGTCAGACAGAGTGAGAAGAGGGAGAAAAAAAACCGCGTGGGAAATTTTGTTTGTTGGAGGCGGAAAAAAGTTTGCGAGGGAAATTTCCTTAGTTTATTGAATTTATAAAAAGCACAACACCCTAGCAGGGCACATATTACGGGTAGGTATCACAGTATTGACTACATCATACATTAGGCATTATCATTATTAACAATGTGATATTCGAAACTCGCTCAAACAACAAGGAAAAAGAACGACGTAGGTAAACGAACGAGAAGTCAGACAGAGTGAGAAGAGGGAGAAAAAAAAACCGCGTGGGAAATTTTGTTTGTTGGAGGCGGAAAAAAGTTTGCGAGGGAAATTTCCTTAGTTTATTGAATTTATAAAAAGGAAAACTCGTCGGCGCATTCTATGTTCTACGTTTTCTACCCCCAGTCACCAGTCACTCTTGCTTGTACTCTTACTATGGACGTCAATACTTCGCGATCAATACCGAGAGAGAGAGTTGAGGAGAGAGCTTTCTGCTCTCTCAACCTTGTGGGTTTTTTTTTTATGATGATATGTGTATAAGTACTATTGTTTTTTCTCATCGAAACTTGTGAACTCTTTTTCGCTGACGACGTCAATTTTTTTCGCTTCTGGTTGCAGATTGCATGAATGATGATATGTGTATAAGTACGAGTACTATTGTTTTTTCTCATCGAAACTTGTGAACTCTTTTTCGCTGACGACGTCAATTTTTTTCGCTTCTGGTTGCAGATTGCATGATTTTGTACCAGAAACAATCACGAATGCTCAAAGGTAGCTGGGGCAAACAGATTGGTAACTATTTGCATTCTAGGTACCTACACTCTGGTACACAGATTGAATTTACACAAGATAAACCAAATTTTTGAACATCGAGAGCGACCGACGACGCGACGATTTATTATTGATTTTTTTTTTTTTTTTTTTTGGCCTGCGAAGCCTGTTAACATTCTTCTTCTTCTTCAGGTTCCTCTCCTATCGGAGGTTGGAAATCATGATGGCAATCTCGTCTTTGTTTCTCGCAATCCTCATCAATTCTTCTTGATCAGCACACCCATACCAGTCTCTCAGATTTCTCCCCCATACCAAATTTCAGCTTTCTAGGTATTGTGGTTCTCGAGATAGAGCGATCAGTGTGTGAACTATGAACTGTGAATGGATCTCGTTCTTATAATATAAGATTTAAGGCTATAGGAAGGCAGCGGCGATCGCACGTTGAATACACCAATAGTTCACTGAAGTTAAGCAACGTTTCACGTGGTTGGTATCCGGATAGCTGACCAGCAATCGCGTGCTGCTGGGTTTTCCCGGCCCCGAGTTGTGAGAAGTTGGGTAACTTGTCGCCAAATAGATTCTAAAAAACCAAAAACCAACTAAAAAGCTTTTAGCAGTTACTCACACAGTGACTAGTTACCTACTTTTTCTTTTTACTTTCTATTATTTTTTAAAGGTTACAAGATAATGGCGGACGACAGAAGTCATAACAATGTCAAGTGTAAAAAAGCTCAATTTGAATTGTCCTTTGTAAAGTTTAACCCTGATTGAGTACCTATAATTCTTGAGGAGTACCTATTGGGCGCCAAATCCCTGTATAGGCAGCAGCTCAAGACCCGGAATATTAACATGAAAAGCGTTTAATACCACCCATCAAATCAAATTAGAATAATGGGATGCAGTCATTGGCATTTCTTTAAGTGGGATGTAGATTTATTGTCATTTTAATGAGAGCAATAAAAGTTTTCTCCTTTTTTTCTTATTTTATTACGTGATGAAATTCCAGAACAGTAATAAAAAAAATCAGGGTTAAACTTTACAAAGGACAATTCAAATTGAGCTTTTTTACACTTGACATTGTTATGACTTCTGTCGTCCGCCATTATCTTCTAACCTTTAAAAAATAATAGAAAGTGAAAAGAAAAAGTAGGTAACTAGTCACTGTGTAAGTAACTGCTGAAAGGTTTTTAGTGGGTTTTTGGTTTTTTAGAATCCATTTGGCGACAAGTTACCCGCCTTCTCACAACTCGGGGCCGGGAAAAACCAGCAGTACGCGATTGCTGGTCAGCTATCCGGATACCAACCACGTGAAACGTTGCTTAACTTCAGTGAACTATTGGTGTATTCATATTCAACGTGCGATCGCCGCTGCCTTCCTATAGCCTTAAATAGGTAAATAGAAATACTTACTGCAGAGATCGTTTGACAACTGCAGGTCGGCGAAAAACCACAAAGGAAAAAAAAATCTTGTTTTACTTCCCCAAGAGCCATAATTTTGGAGCATCCACCCCCCCCCCCCAAGGAAGCCCTCCATGATATAACATTTAACAAAGAAAAACATGGTATTAAAAGTAATAGAAAAATGTAAACATTTTACTCTGTAACAACCTTTGCTTTCCAATGCCAAACTTATTAAACACGAAAAAATATAACTTCTATTTTCTTTTGTTTTATGAAAGTAATTTAAAATGAAATTTCCATTAAAATATATGTAATAAAAATAAGATACCTACCTATTTTAATATAATAAAGATTAAAATTTTATTACCTTAATTTTGTTGTTTATCCCACATTGATTACAAAATATATTCGAAAAACCAACAACATTTTCATTTCACTTTCAATTCAGATGAAAAAAATAATTTTGTACTTCACACATTTTATTAAAAAATTGGGAATATTTTTTAAAATTATTTGCCAGTAAAAACCAGCATGGTCAATATTTTTAGTGTCAGTTATCAATCAATTATGAAAAATAACAATGTATTTTGAAAAAAAGAATAATCTTGGTCGAGCGTTATCAGTTGACATATAAAACACGTGGTCTTGTGTATATAAATATCTAACTAGAGAAAATTTAATGGGATTTTTCCCTTACAAAATGGGACATTGTAAAAAATCGTTAAAAAGTAAATAAGGGAAAAAAAACTTGGAAAAGTTTTCTTTGCTTTCTTTACAGATAGTGTGTGGGAGAATGAAGCAAGATTTTAATTGAGCGTTTTCTAATGACATAATGTGGACCAACGCATGTAGGCAAGTAGCATCGGACTGCATTTGTTACAGGGTATGATGTATGATTGATACTTATCTGCAGTTAAGTTGTGATAATTTATTTGACATTGGAAACATTATGTCAATTAACAAACCCATATTGGCGAAAATGCTAAAACTTCGTGGTCCATAGCTACCTATACCTACTAAGTACAATGATACCAAACTATTTTGTGTTGGTAGATTAACTTGGTTCATGTTTTGGAGGGATTTACTCAGAAGGGACAGAAAAAGATATTAAAGCTACACCACAAAACATGCGTTTTTGGCAAAGGATTTAAGGTAACTGTTGATAATTTAACATTTCTATTAAAATCCTACCACTCTTGGAACCCGTTAATTGTGTTGGTTGTAATACGATTTTGCTGACCGCTACTATTTCACCAGCTTTAGTGCAAACATTGCTCTCAGCTATTTGAACTTCTATTTCCTCTTAGTCTACAGAAAAAAGCAAACTCCGTGTTTTTTAAAGTTGCAGGGAAAAAAGTAACTTGTGTAAATTTCTTATGGGACAGAGTGTGCTATTTTCTCCCAACTTAATCTAATTTAAATAGTTTTATTTTCTCATTCCTATCCCTTCCTCTCTGCGATCTCCATATTTTCTCCATTTCCCTTTACAAGGATTGTTTTCCCATGTTATTCTCTAATTGGACTTTGCTTTTTTTATCACTTCCATTTCTCTCCAAAGACTTATTGATTGTTTGCCCTATTCGTGCCAAAGTTAACAGATTTGTAACAGATAGAAAAGTTCGAAACTTGCTAGAACTTGGTTATTTAAATGTCGCATAAATCTAAGTGAGGAAACTTTAGAGTTTAGACCGTCAGAGAGGGAAATAAATTGAACTTACCACTTTTCCCTACAAAAAGGGACAGAATGCACTTTGGGCATAGGTACTGGTAGGTGGTAGGTATACCTACTCGTAAACAGGGAAGGTCCTAAACTCTAAAATTGCCTATGCCAAAAATGTGTCAAAATAATTTCACTAATTTTTCTATATACGGATAAGTACCTAACCCTGTAGGTTTAATATGAGGCGGTTCTTCTGCCAAAGAAAACAAAAGAATCCTACAAGTTGGAAATAATAATTATCTTGTAGGTATAACCTACTACGTAAGGCCGTCATAATGGTAAATATTTATTTTTTGCAGCATTACCTGATGTAAACAAAATTAGTCTGACGTCATAAGTGACATTGATTAGACATTAGTGTAGTGTTACAGGCTAAAATTGACAAATATAGACATAGGATAAATTTCATGGGACTAAAGGGTCCTTTTTCTTCAGCAGTAGGCTACTACCATTATTGTGGTCAAAATCTCAATTTTAATTGAAGACACATTTCCATACTTCACCTGGGGTTTAACCCACGTCCTCCTAACTACCAGGCGAGCGTCTTGACCATTACATCAACAAGGCAGGTTAGGAACACCGTAATATCGAGATACTGATGTAAACAAAATTAGTCTGACGTCATAAGTGACATTGATTAGACATTAGTGTTACAGGCTAAAATTGACAAATTTAATAGACATAGGATGAATTTCATAGGAGTAAAGGGTCCTTTTACTTCAGCAGTAGGCTACTACCATTATTGTGGTCAAAATCTCAATTTGTATTGAAGACACATTTCCATACTTCACCTAGGGTTTAACCCACGTCCTCCTAACTACCAGGCGAGCGTCTTGACCATTACATCAACAAGGCAGGTTAGGAACACCGTAATATCGAGATTTTTGCCGTCAAAGGTCAACGGCCTTGAAGGTAGACTAGGAAAACGGTAGACGGGAGGGTACCTAGGTTAGTAACGATACAAGCTGTTTTACATATTTGTCATAAATAAGGTAGGTACCTACATAAGCACCTATTTACCTAACTATGTAAACCTCTTCCCGACTAAGGTATACCTACTCGTACGCAATACACTAACTAGAAAATGGGAAATAATAGTAAAGGAGGAAATTGGTAATGCTGTGATACCCACAAAATTTGTGAAGAAGCTCCATGCTTCGCCACAAATAACGATTTGGTTTGATCACCAGTCCAGTTAATGACAAAAGGTTATATACCTACCCAGTACTCATACCTATGTAGGTACCTATTGGAATAATTAATAAATTATAAGTTGACCTAATGAAGGAGAAGAAAATAATTGTTTTTATTTTCTGAGCAACATTCTGGAGGAAAAAGTTTTTCTTGTCAATATCAGACGATTATATTAGGGATATATATGGGAGAGAAGGAGTGTACGTACTTTGTTCTGACCTGCTAGGATAGCCTTTAGCTACCGTCTGCCTTGGAAACAATGTGAACACTAGTTTGGGTGAGTCTTTTTCGAAATCAATATACTAAGGACTACTAGCATAATGAGGCTCAGGAACCTAACATGGTTCAACCAATCTACATACAAGATCTAACCTACAATCTACACCTCAACTTTTCAGTGCCGCCAAAAGTTGACCTATCACAATCTGATTTTCTAATAAGGTAGAACAGTTATTATTACAGTAGCTTTGTGATTAAGTCTTTTTTATCCATTCCATAATAATTATGGACTAGTAATAAACTTAGGGGGTGTAATTTTATTACTTGTTTAGTGGATGTGCCTCTATCACCTGCTTGATGAATGTTCCTTCAGTGATTGGTAATAAACTTAGGGGGTGTAATTTTATTACTTGTTTAGTGGATGTGCCTCTATCACCTGCTTGATGAATGTTCCTTCAGTGATTGTTGGTGGATTTTATTACTTGTTTAGTGGATGTGCCTCTATCACCTGCTTGATGAATGTTCCTTCAGTGATTGTTGGTGGATGTGCCTTTTTTCTTATTTGGCAGTACAATGCTTGTAATGTTGACCGCGGCATTTTAAGCATCCAGTGTGCAGGATTTCCTAAATAATACTTTATTAAGGCAAGCAAATTACCACGTTGTAAAAGACTAGAAATATTATGATTGTAATGAAACTGCGGCCTTACAATATGCAAACTAAAAAGTGTACATTGTAATAATAATAATGTTATATGAATGTAAACCTTATATTAGATACGTACATTATAACAGACGTACCTATGTTAATATTAATATTATTACAGGTATATTTCTTTGTTATTATGTCTGTAATATGAAGGTATATAGGTAGGTATATATATATAAATAATAATAAAATGTAATAGAAATAAATACAAAACAGAACTAGAGCGTAGGCAATGTTTTCGTATTGTTCTTTAAAACTGCACCTAAAATGACCCCCTGATAACTAAGACAGAGTCGTAACTGCACCCAAAGTGATCCCCCTAGTATTAGGGAACACCCTGTATCTTTATGACGGATCATGGAGTCACATTGTAGGAAACAGTAGCCGGAGACCTTGGACAGTGACTGAATTCAATGCAACGAATTCCATTGCCTCGTATGTACTAGTGTGCGATGCGAGTACATCCTAAAATTAACAAAAACATCATCAAGATAGGAAATTTTAGACTGGAGAATAGATCGTGTAGATACCTCCTGTAGGTCCAGAGAAAGCTGATATTTTGATGCAAAAGGGATTTTGTGAGGTAAAATATTTGCTAGAGGTTTACCTTACAGCAATTTAACGTACAGCAAAAGCGTACAGCTAAGGTCTTTGGGTTTCACCCTCAAGCTACCCGCCTCCGCAATAAGCCTGAGTAGGCCCTGGAACAATCGATTGCCCAGATGGAGACTAACCATGAGCAACATTGCTTAACATTAGTGATCTGTGGGAACTGGTTCACTCAAAGTACTGTAGCCTCTGGTTGGGGCAAAATTGTGCTCAATGTTGGGCTTGACTAGGAGACAACAGAAAGTCCGAATCTGATACCTGACAGCCTGAGAGATCTTACTCTACAAATAGACTAAGAAATTTTGATTGAGATGAGGTACAATGCTCCTCTAGGGGACCTCGGTTACCTTGTTGAAAATTTTATAACTAGGTACCTAGGTTACTCGTGTCACAAAAAGATCCCGGCACCTTATTTCTAATTTTTTTATCTTGTTTTATTGTAGGCATCATGGAATATTGACTAGGTACATTAGTTTGAATTTTCTATGAAAAAACTCCTCTCAGGTCTTTTTGTCAAAGATTTCCAAATTGCATTCAGTAAATGATTTGAACATTATTTTTCTTTTACTCAATGTCTTCAATTCTTCATGTATAAGTAGGTAGGTAGGCATTATTCATCACAACATAGGTCCAACAAAACTTATTGATAAGTATATAGGTAACTTTTGAGTAGATATCTACAATATTCTCCCCAATATTTTTGATGATAAATTTGATAGGTACTTTGGCGAGTAAATGATTTGAACATTATTTTTCTTTTACTCAATGTCTTCAATTCTTCGTGTATAAGTAGGTAGGTAGGCATTATTCATCACAACATAGGTCCAACAAAACATATTGATAAGTATATAGGTAACTTTTGAGTAGATATCTACAATATTCTCCCCAATATTTTTGATGATAAATTTGATAGGTACTTTGGCTATTGTAGATAAAACTGAGGACCTACTTAACTTTTGGGGACCAAAGGACCAAAAAAGAAAATTAGCATACAACTGAGGTTTAACGGAAACCACATCATAGTTAGGTAACTTGAAGTACCTAGTATAGGTGCAGAATCGATCTAGTAAGTACGTAAGTAAACCCTTCTATGTATGAATCAAGTTGGTACTTTTGATTATTAGGCACCTATGTTAAAAAATTCCATGATATGGCATACTACTGAGGTATTAACGGAAACCACATCATAGTTAGGTAACTTGAAGTACCTAGTATAGGTGCAGAATTGATCTAGGTAGTAAGTACGTAAGTAAACCCTTCTATGTATGAATCAAGTTGGTACTTTTGATTATTAGGCACCTATGTTAAAAAATTCCATGATATCCTTGACCAAGGCAGGATGAAGATCTGTAGGTAGGTACCTCAGTCTCCTGACTGAATCAAATAGGTGTGATATTGAAGAGATAAATCAGACTTCTGTCAGACTTTGTGCCTCTGTGGGATCTGTGCTATCTATCAAAATCCTACCTCTGTGCAGGCTAAACAAAAAAAAAACAACTTTTTATTTATTTATTTACCTCAAAAAGTCTACGCACCAGCGTCTTCCAGTCATTTTTTCCACTTTTCTTCGTCGATTTTCTTTATTTCTGTCAACTTTCCAGTGATATTTCTTCAATATTATGTACATAAAACATTCCTTCCATTAATAATACAGTTATGTCGATTTTCTTTATTTCTGTCAACTTTCCAGTGATATTTCTTCAATATTATGTACATAAAACATTCCTTCCATCAATAATACAGTTACTGTTTGGTTTGAGCTTTGGAAACGATCAATAATGACCAAAATCTGCAAGGTACTTGTTGATGAGTGTAAAGGGTGAATTCCAAAGTTTAATGAGAAATTCCAAGGTGTGTATAATCCTTCCATCGTACACAGATATTTAAGATCTTATTCTATCTTATTGGTTTTCAAATAAATAGATCCATATTACTGATGGGTCAACTGAATATGGACTGGGGTTCTATTTTTCATGGTTACATAAGTTAACCCTTTGAGGTCAGTCTGGCTGAAAAGATCTCAAAACAATGGTGCTTGTGGTACCATTCACAACAGGTTTATTACTTTTCAAATAATTCCAACTGTTTGTTTGAATATAGGTGCCCAATTAACCTAATGATAAGTGATGTTATTCTTCATGTAAACTGTAAACACTTGGGTTGAATCACGGTGTATTACGAGTCCCTATTTCGATTTGAATATGTGTCGTTTTTCACACATATTCCCACAGATTTCAGCTTCTAACGCTATTCGAAATTGAAAATTCAAGAAATTCACGAGGATCCTGAATTTTCAGAATATATATGTAAAACCGTTGTTTAAAGTAGGTATACGTAGATAGAGTCTCAGTGTATAGCTCAGTCTCTAAATGTAATCCATCTGTATGGATTTGATTAATAAACAATGTAGAAGTCTGAGTGGCATTGGACTATAAAGTATGTAGGTAAGTCAATGGCGTCTACATGACACATAGGATAT